>NW_015642520.1:543110-576391 GCF_001515625.1 Sinocyclocheilus rhinocerous
AGAGAGAGAGAGAGAGAGAGAGAATCTCTTTTTTTCTCCCCTCCCTCTGTTGCCCTCTCTCATACACATGTATGAACGCAAACGGTCCTTTATCCGTATTACTGATGATCAATGAATGAATTATCAGTCCCTAACAAGGACGGTGACCACGTGATACAATAGCGGTTTCATTTGTAGTAGTGTAATAGCCTACATCACACACTCGACATCTCATTCATTTTCTATAGCCTACTGCAACCTCTCCAGCCAGCTGTACTACACCATTCCACGATGAACGGTTTAAGTATAAAGCCGCGAATCAATTCTTTGGGTTCAGCTTGCTTAATTTGGCATATTTCTGTTCTTCTGTTCTATTAAAATAACTTTCACACAATTAATTCGCAACAAATATTTCAAATGATTAACAAAAATGCGTCCGAAAGAGACGATTCTCAGTTCAATAGGTCGGTTATTTGTTGGCTTGTGAACCGCCTATAAGAATGATTCAAATCGAATTTTGAACCTGCTCACCGAATGATCTGACTCAAAAGAACGATTCATTAAATCGGACATCGCTACTGAATGGATATATTTAAAATTTTCATGCCAAATTAATTTAATAACAGTGTGTGTGTGTGTGTGTGTATGTATATATACACACCCACATATAACGTATATATATACACACACACAGGCTATATATACACATGAATGCGCGCATGCACTTTAATCTCTAATTTACATCTTACTTGCATTATTTTATTAAAATCTAAGCACATTCCTTTGATCTTCAGCCTTTTCTAAACGCAGTCCCCTCTCTCTTTAAATTATTCCACGTGCAACATGACTATTTCTAAGAGGCTGATAGTCATGTAGCCTATCAAGATAATTCATCTGATATTGTTTTTTAATGTTACTGCGCATGATCTAGAAACAGAATGGCATTACATATCTGCATCAAAAAGGAGAGCATTTTACAGTAATCTGTCTCTTGCTTACCTACTGCCTACCTACTTTTTTGGGTTGGCTGCAGTAACACATTGCACCAGCAGAGGCACCACAGAGGCATGAAGCCCTGGATTAAAGCACCTTTGGTGGTCTTTAGTGAATTGCTTCTATTTTTTCTCACTCACTCAAACTGATAAATCATTATAAAGGATAAGCAAGCGCTCAGTTCAGAGTCAAATAAAACATAAGAATACATTAAATTAAACCTATTAAAACAGTTTAAAACAACAGAGGGAAATCATGCATTTTACCTCAACTGATTTTTACTCTGTGGAATCAGACAGGTGTGGCAAATAATGCCAGACTTGTGCAAATATTTGCTCGGGCTCTTTTGTTTAAAACTATTTGTTTCTTTCATCTGTATTTGGCTCAGATGTGTGTTTTATAAGGCCACATCTGACACCCAGAAGAGCTCAGCAACAGTGATGCAACCTTAACTACTGAACACACTGCCACACACATACAAAAAGTTACATCCTTGCAGCTCCTCAGACACCACTGTGGTCAGAGTAGAGGACGCTGAGCTTTGCCACTAATGTAAAAATAAAGTTACAGTAGGAGTTTTTTTCCCCTCAATAAATCTAAAGGTGAGTTAAAAAAAGCCGTTTTGGCTTTGCTCAGGTGCGGTACAGCGTGGCCTAGTTCTTGTTCATTTTGGCCAGAGGGAGATGTCTCTCTCTCTTTCTCTCCTTCCCTCTCACTGCTCCTCTACTCATCCCTCATTCACCCTCACAGTCTCTCTCATCCTCCAGTGTCAATCCAGCAGTTTACTGCCAGCTGAAGCAAGCCTGAAATGTAAAAATGCCAGTTTAAACTACCATTATCTTTTTCTCACACACACAATAGACATAATAGTTTTCATACTAAGACATTGAAATTTATAGTGCCCAAACCTTCACACAAACCTATTGACATTACTAGATATGGAGTCAAACATGAATTATGAGTTATTCAAACAGTACAGAGCACTTCAATGTCATCACAAGTTTTTGACACGTTTCACTATATTTCTGAAGACATTTTGGGGCATTCCCCATTGATTTAAATTGATACACACGCAATTGCATGAGATCAGAAATGCAAGCTCATGCGAATTCCAAAGATCAAGTTTAGTGAACTCTGATCTGCGAATTCATATCACGTGAAGATGTATGATAAATCACACCATGATCTCTTAGCTGAATTAAAATGCAAATTGTAAAGCTGCAGGTTTGCAGCGCTGCAGTAAAGTTGGGTAGATTGTATATTTTTACAGTTTGGATCTATTATAATTTGCTATATGTTGAATTTATGTTTGTTTAAAAAGACGCAGTATCCATAGATATTTCTCCTGCTCAAAGTCTAGTGTGTCCACGGCATCAGTATAGTCAAGCCTACGGTACAAAGACACGCAAATCAATAAAGCTGGTATTTTCTGACACAAATGCACATCAGAATCTAACATTATAATCCGCTAATTCTGTAATTGTATAATTCTGTTTTAAGCCCCACAGGGATCTCTGCAAAAATGAAAGCTTACTCATACTGAACAAAGGGTGAAAAGGCCAACCGCTGAATATAATTAGTTACTGAGTAACATTTTGTTGACAAACTGAAAAATGCATTATAACAAAGAATCTGTCAGAATGCAGAGCTGTTTCTTTCTCTCATACAATATTAGTTATATGATGAGGCCATATTCTTTGATAACAGGACCCTGATCTGTGATAGACTCAATGCAATTAAACAGGGAGGGGGTGTGTTCTCATCTCTTAACATAACAGAAATATTTCCTGTCTCTCTGATAACATTTGATAACTTAACCAGGCTCTTCCTGTCAGGCTCTCAGCTGTCCTCTTCACTCTCCTACCTTTTCCACACAGCCGTTTCATCTCACTCAGACCTAATGTGACACAAAACCTGTTTGTCTTCTGCACTGTTGGTGACATGCTGACAGTGAATATGTTCTGTGTGTGCACATGTGCGTTCTCTTCTTCATGGATGAAAAAACCTGTATATATCTCTAGTAGTATGTCCGAGCAGTATTGTGTGATATTTACACTTATATAAATATGCTACTTATACACCAAAGCATTACCAAACCAAGAACATATGTTATATTACATTGCATTTGTGTCAGTGAAATAAGTGAAACCTCAAGTTATGGTTTAAAACAGGATTGTTTAAACTAAAAATGAAAATTGTAATCATTGACTCATGTCATTCCAAACCCATATGACAGAATTTTGAGGTTTCTCTTTAAACAAAATTATTTAAAAAAATAAAAAAAACATTGTTTTTGTAAAAGTTTTATTTTAACAGGTAATCTCTTAAGATTAAAATCTCTTTTTCAAGAGAGACCTGGCCAAAATGGCAGAATAAAGGACACAACACAAATGAAAAGTTGTTCCGTGATTTGTCTCTTCAGATCAATGCGTAAATGCCAGAGGGGCTGAATGAAAATGCAAATTCACTCTCTAACAGTAGGTAGCGCTGACAGAAAATCAGAAATACCCTGTTTACCCTGTTAAACAAAGCACTGTGCAAAATTCATTTTATGACACCCACTTGATAAGAGTTTAGGATTCTTTGTCTGCTATTCAATGTTGCAATGTCTGTTTGTGAGCACCACCAAGTTGTAATTTTTATGTAATAGCAGCTGGGCATGTGACCAAAAAACAGTTCTCACTGGTTGGCCTGATTTCTTCACAGTGCAATGGGGAAAAAAAAGTCTGTCATTGCTCCAAATTTATGCACCATTTAAAACAGGATTGTTTAAACTAAAAATGAAAATTGTAATCATTGACTCATGTCATTCCAAACCCATATGACAGAATTTTGAGGTTTCTCTTTAACCAAAATTATTAAAAAAAATAAAAAAAACGTTTTTGTAAAAGTTTTATTTTAACAGGTAATCTCTTAAGATTAAAATCTCTTTTTCAAGAGAGACCTGGCCAAAATGGCAGAATAAAGGACACAACACAAATGAAAAGTTGTTCCGTGATTTGTCTCTTCAGATCAATGCGTAAATGCCAGAGGGGCTGAATGAAAATGCAAATTCACTCTCTAACAGTAGGTAGCGCTGACAGAAAATCAGAAATACCCTGTTTACCCTGTTAAACAAAGCACTGTGCAAAATTCATTTTATGACACCCACTTGATAAGAGTTTAGGATTCTTTGTCTGCTATTCAATGTTGCAATGTCTGTTTGTGAGCACCACCAAGTTGTAATTTTTATGTAATAGCAGCTGGGCATGTGACCAAAAAACAGTTCTCACTGGTTGGCCTGATTTCTTCACAGTGCAATGGGGGAAAAAAAGTCTGTCATTGCTCCAAATTTATGCACCAAATATTTGTCTTGTTGTGAACGGGTCTTAAAAACATTGATTTCATAAACATGTGCATAACATTTCAATTTGTTCTTCACACAAATTAATAGTTCTATATTCTGTGGAGAAAAACAGCCTTGACATTGAGCTAAATATCTCCTTCTGTGTTCTACGGTAAAAAAAAAAAAATCATGCAGGTTTTGAAAAACTCGAGGGCGAGTAAATGATGCCAGAATGTTAATTTTTGGGTCAACTATCGCTACAATCGCAACTGTAGCTGTTAGTGCATGTTTGAGGTTCAGTGGGTCTGGCTTTGCCTTCAGGGGCGTTGTGTGCTGCTCTTTTTGAGACCAAACCGTGTCGGCAGCACAGAGTGCCAGAGGTCATGACAGCAGTCACCACAGTGGAATCTGCTCATTCTGAACATGCTCACGTGTGTGACAGATGTACTTAAATAATTAGAACATGGTTTATATTGCTTTATATTTATATCACAAATTATATTCTCATACCCTAACTCTTCCTACTCTCCCAATCAACAATCATCAGAAAGATAACTGACAAATGAAAAGGAGAATCATGTGCACATACAGTTCATACACACAGCACCATTGAAAAAAAAAGTGCAAAAATGGTATCTTTAGGGGTACAAGAGCTTGTCACTTGACTAGCACCCTCAAAGGTTCATCGGCTGTAACCTTTTGTATGTTAAGGTGTACTAACACTATATCCTTCAGGGGTAGATAAGGCACAAATACATTTCCAACTGATGTTAAGGGGTACAGCGGAGGTATCTTTGAGGGTACTGCCCCAGTGACAAGCTGGTGTACTCATAGTCTCTCACGATTACCAAAGCTGAATTTGTTTGATCAAAAATACAGTAAATATTTTATTACAATTTAAAATCATCTTCAGCATCACAAGATCCCCCAGAAATCATTCTAATATACTGATTTGGTGCTCAACAAACAAAAAATATTGAATTATTATCAACAGAGATGCAATGATACTACATTTCTCAGCCGATACGAATTATTCAGAATGATGGGCTATCTGCTGAAACTGATGCCAATACAGGTAGTTTAGTTTTCTTAAGGAAAAAAATCCCTCCCAATTAACGCTGTAAACAATACAGGGAACACTCTCATTTGGTATTTATTTTCAGATATAATAATCACACATAAATAAACTCAACTGCACATAAGGTAGTTTTCATAAAAAATTTTCTTCTTGACAGACTTATTCAAACATACAAATATAATTAAATAAGATCCCTCTACTACTCTATAATAAACGCCATTTATTATGTTCAAAATTTGTGATAAAATGTACAGGATTTGAAAGCTAAACTTTGTTTCTTATCAGCAGTAATAAACCACAAAGCTCTTTGTGATTATTGGATGAGAGGAGCATTACAAATAATGCTTGGCGAAGGAAAAACTGCAGATCTGGCAACCCTGGCTTGAACTAACGGTGATTCATAGAACCAGTCTTAACGGCGCTGTGTTAATGATTTATTACAGCTCTAAATCCAACACAAGAAAAAAATTTTACTAACATAAGCTGCTGTCCGACATGTTTTCCCGCCCCCTTTTGATTGACAGGATATGATCGTCCCTGATTATCGGCTGATTTAGGGGCAGTCGTGGTCTAATGGTTAGAGAGTCAGACTTGTAACCCAAAGGTCACAGGTTTGAGTCTCTGTACCGGCAGGGATAGGTGGGGGGAGTGAATGACTAGAGCTCTTTTCCACCTGCAATACCACACCTGAGGTGAGACCCTTGAGTAAGGCAACGAACCCCCAACTGCTCCCCGGGCACCACAGCAAAAAATGGCTGCCCACTGCTCCAGGTGTGTGTGTGTTGTTCACTACTCACTGCTGTGTGTTTGCACTTGGATTGGTTAAATGCAGAGCACAAATTCCGAGTATGGGACACGTCACTTTCAGTTTTTCAACAATCGTTTCTCATTTCTTCAGTACAATTTCTGCATATTTTTCCAGACAGTGACTTTGTAAACTGGTGTGCACAAATTGTATCTGTTGTCATACATATGTATGACTGTTTACATGTTTAAGAGCCAATTAGATAATATAAACAAACATCCATGGACATGTCCCAGAAACAGCTTGATTATTTGCCATGCGGTTTGCATCCAAACAGTTTATAAAACTTTCATTACTGCCATTTCACTAAAATGTGACTGTTTGAGTAGGAACTGAGTTTGTTCAAGCACACCCAAAGACAAGCCAGCAACACAAACCAAACCGATCCAGCAGGAGTGTACTCAGCTGCAAG
This sequence comes from Sinocyclocheilus rhinocerous, assembly GCF_001515625.1. Classification (NCBI taxonomy): domain Eukaryota; kingdom Metazoa; phylum Chordata; class Actinopteri; order Cypriniformes; family Cyprinidae; genus Sinocyclocheilus; species Sinocyclocheilus rhinocerous. Next base: position 549,703 of record NW_015642520.1, read on the forward strand.
CAATTTGAGCTCAGATCAGCTGTGGAGTCATGGGATTTAGTATTATTCCAATTACTGGGTCATTGTGTGTGTGTGTGTGCCTAACATCTGTACTTGAACCCCTGCTGTGACTGTGAGGCTTTCTGCCAATATGTTCCATTAAGACTAACAGTAACGATTAATCACTGCTGATGTCTTTTATCGCATACTGAGTCAGATCATCATAACTACATGTGTGATGTTTTAAAAACTGCAATGACCTCCAAGATGTTATTGGAGTGTCAGAACACCCAGTTGAAAAACACAAACAACATCCAGGGCTGTTGTGGCACAGTAAACAAGTATTTTCTACTACCATCAAATGCAAAAAGGTTACAGGCTAAAATATTAAACTGAAAACACCATATTTCAAATCTGGTACATGTCAAACAGAATCTGCAGGCAAGTATTGTACATATTACATTTGAATGTGTGTGTTTACAGCATAGTATTTCCCAGAACACCCCAGTTCCCAAAGGGCCTGCTCTTATCACTGTCAATTTGGCCATTACTGTAGCCAAATCTGTAAAAACACTTGGAGCTACAAATACAGCTATACAGCTACATACAGCTATTAATAACCCTGCACTAAACCCAACACTGCAAAAATTATTAATTTTATTTTTAGCTTGTTTTCCATTAAAAATTGTTAAACATCCTTAAGATATCAAGACTTGTTTTCAATTAAGTTTATTTTTCTTACCCCCATTAGCATTTCGTTTCTTGTTTGAAACAGTGTGTTGGGAAAAATACAAATAAATCAAGAAGAAAGGGGGAAGTCGTGGCCTAATGGTTAGAGAGTTGGACTCGTAACCCAAAGGTTACAGGTTCGAGTCTCGTACCGGCAGGGATTGTAGGTGGGGGGAGTGAATGTACAGCGCTCTCTCCCACCTTCAATACCACGAGACCCCTCTAACAAATCTAATACAGTTTTGCGCCTCAAGTAAAAAAATTTTTTTAAAAGATGTTTTTTTTTTTACTTGAAAATGACAAAATACTGCTTAACAAATGTATATTTATTATGCATCATCCATCCCAAATAATGAGATTACAATTAGTGCCCAAAAATCATTGCAAAAAAAAAAAAATGGGAGCAACCTAAAAATTCTAGTTAATCAGTCTATGATAAAGATGTACGTGGATGAAAAAATGAAATTTTATGACTCAAGCCAGCTATGACTCAGTATGTCCCAATACTGGCATACATTCTACCTACTCAAAAGAATGTACTTGGTCATTACAGCACGTTTATGTGATAAATATGCAATTTGCAGACCAAATCTCAGATATCTTTACACATTGACATTGATATAGTTACACATTACACATTGATCTACTAGTTACAAACAGTCACCAACCATAATGCCTGATTTATGTCTCCATATGTATTTCTTGTTAATTCAGTTGTAGATAATCAGTCTTCTGCAAACATATTGTTTACAGTGACAAACATACAGACTAACAGATGCACATAAGCTCATGCAGAAGTTAACCTCACAGTATTCCTCTCCAAGACCTCCAGTGAGAGGTCTTATTAAACACTTATTTATTTTTACTCGAGATCTTGCATGTGATTATTTGCTCTTTTCATGTAGCCTCAAACTTTTGACCGATGCAAATGTGACTGAAAACACCAAACAAAACACTCAGACTTGCTTTTTGTCAGACGTCTAAAGTGGTTCAACCAAACTGTGGAAATGACAGTGTTGATTGGCTGATGGCACCACAAGAATGCACACATAACCAAACTCTCCACTGGCAACTATCTTGAGCTTTGCTGTCAAAGGCAGCAGACAGAAAACATTAATTTCATGCTTTTAAGGGCACATTTGAAATAAAATTGGCAAATAAAACCTTATGTTGCTTGTACAAAAAAAAGTCACAATACAGGTCTAAAATACAGGGCCATGCTAACCAGCCAAACACTGACCCTCAGGAGTGAGTCAGCATGACCTCCTGCCACCACTGATGACCTCCGTCCTCTCTGTGTGACAGAAATGCTAGGAAACTGCTCAGGAAACAGACTCTATGAATGTGAGAGAAAAATTGTGTGTGTGTGTGTGTGTGTTCATCTGTCCGTGCATTTCATGCTTTTAGCCAAAAAATGTCTGCCTTTGCTTTTTTTTTTTACCTTAGCCATCAGCTATGTTAATGGTAGTGCATTAAACATAATCAGATCACTTTTTGCAAATATTTTCAAAAAAGTAATGCACATAACTTATATTTGTGTAGTTTATTTACTAATAGAACAGTACACTTCTCTCTTCTCCATAATGTATTCACATACACCTACACAGTCCACATGACTCAACAAAACTACATCACTTTAACTGAAATCAACAAAGCATGGCTACATTGCGAGGACCATACAAATTATGTTGGTGGGACCAACACTTGTTCAAATAGAGTTTTATATAAAATTCAGGTGGAGCCTTTTCATAGACCTGTCAATCATGTTATAAAAGATTTATCTTTTAAATAAATGTTGTTCTTTTGAACTGTCTATTCATCACAGAATCCTGAAAAAAATGGACCATGGTTCCCACAAAAATATTAAGCAGCACAAGTGTTCAACATTGGTAATAATACATTTTTTTACTTAAGCACAAAAGCAGCACATTAGAATGATTTCTGAAAGATCATGTGAGTGTGACCCGAAGACTGGAGTAATGACTACTTAAAATTCATCTATGCCATCACAAGAATAAATTATACTTTAAAAAATATTAAAACAGATGTAATTATATATTTACAGTATTACTGTTTTAACTATTTTTAATTAAATGCAGCCTTGGTTGAGCTGATATGATATGATATGATATGATACAAAACGTTCAATAATTAAAGAAATAGAACAATTCCTTTAAGTATCCAGTTTCATATTAAAGCTCCTTAAAGCAGAATCTGTTTACCCATTCAACTCAAAAATTAGATGTGCATGTGGATTATGAAATACCACTTTTAATAAAAAAAAAAAACATTTACTAGCAAATCATAATGCAAGAATGAATAGTGGACAAGTGATAGCTTCAGCCTGTTGATGGCAATGCAAAGGTAACAATGCAGAATACCATTAAAAATATATATTTTTAATGTATTGTATTCGTATTTTCATTTAATCCACGAGTGAGATCAATACCATGATTTCTGATGTGATTTGCGTTGTTTTGCTATTGACCAGATTAAATGGAAAAATAAATCATTTGTTTACAACTCCAGTAACATTCCCCAACAAACAGAAAGATGAAACAGAAAGATGAAACTCATAACACTCATACAAATACTCCCATACTCAGGTCTTTCTATTCCTGCAACTTTATAATAGACAATCCATCAACCCAACCTAACCGTCTCATTGCCTTTGATAATTGCTCTGTGTCTGTCTGTCTCTGTCTGTCTGTGTGTGTGTGTGAGAGAGAGAGCATGTGAATGCGAAACAAAAAGAAAGAAAATACGGGGAGTAATGGGGACAGAACTCAAAGCCAGCTGTGGTCTGTCATGTGCAGAAGGGACCAGAGATGAATACAGGAGAGAGGAAGATGGGATGAAGGGAGAGATTTATGTGCAACTGTCTGCATGTGTATGTGTGAATAAAGGGCAGGGGGTTGTTGAGCAGAAAGGTTTGAGTGGGCATGCAGGACCACAGTATCTGTCTGCTCCGCAGCTCAAAACCACAGCACACGTTGCACCGCCGTTTCATATTTATGTAAGAACGTTTTAATGGTCTCAGGCTCGGCTACTTAAAAGGTAATTACCATAATTATTAGAAACCCTCTCGTTTAGCATGACACAGGGATCCGTTCAATCGAGGTGCAGCGCTCACCAGAAATCCAGCACATTTCTTGGAAAAATTTGCCTGTGTTTGATCGCTCATCATATGAAGAGTGAGTAGAGGTCATGGGTCATTTGTCAAGATATCGAGAACAGACTATTTTGCAGTTTTCTGTAATATACAATGATCTAAAGTAAAGCTTAGTCCAGCTTGGTTCAGTCAGGTAACCTCTAATTGACTGGACATATACTGAGGGCCTAATGCTGCTATTCAACAAAAATCAAAGACTGTGATTTAACATACTGGCTACATTCTGTGGTTATACAAATGAAAGCAGACACACATTGAATAGATCTCTCAACAGGAGTGTTATAATGACGTCTGAAGTTTTTGTTCTTAACCTGTGTCGGCCTCTCTCAAAGAGAGACTCTAGCCTACGCTTTCACCTCCTTGTGAATAACACCCTGTCATTAGCATAGCGATTATGAGCATAAGCATGGGTAGACTCCTTACCTGCCAATCAAATAAATTCTTATTGAAAAATCTTAGATTCTACAGGGGCAAGAGACTTTTTGTATGAAATGTGAATTCTGTTTAAGCGAAAAAAAATCATGGTTCTAACTAGAGATGCACAGATGTATTGTCCAATAATCCGTATCGGCTGATAAAATCAATTTATTTCAAAATCAGCCAATGATCAGGGCCGATTATATCCTGTCAATCAAAAGGCAGCGGAAAAATGTCAGACTGCAACTACTGTGTGTGAAGAAAATCTCTCTGTTGAATTTATAGCTGTCCAAATTAACGTGACAACATTAACAGCTAAAAATAGCAACTTTAAAGGGTTAGTTCAGTCAAAAATGAAAATTAGGCTGCGTTTCACTCACCCCCGATGCATCCTAGGTGTATATGACTTTCTTCTTTCAGACGAATCCAGTCGGAGTTATATTAAAAATTGTCTTTGATCTTTCAAGCTCTATCGTTGTACTCAGCGGGTGTTGCATTCCTTCGGTTCAAAAGACGTGAAATAAAAAGCACCCTTCCACAAAAAAAAGAGGGTGAGTAATTTATGGGCTAATTTTCATTTTTGGGTGAACTAACCCTTTAAAGCAGGCTATATTTGACCCTATGAATCATCCGTAGTTCAAGCCAGGGTTGCCAGATCTGCGGTTTTTCTCTACAACAAACATTATCTGTAGCGTGCCTCCCATCCAATAATCGCGATGCTTTCTTGCTTCTGATAAGAAACAAAGTCTCAGCTTTCAAATCCTGTACATTACATCATGAAATTCAAAAAATGAATGCTATGTTGACGCTTTTAAATGTGATGTGACAGATCACTGTAGCACCTCAGTTCAAGCAGCAGCACGGAGCGTAAGTCTCTTCAACTTTAATAAGTTATAGTGCAAAATAAACATGAATGAACATCAGAAGGTATGTTGAAAGATACATTATAGCTTAACAAAATGTATCATGTATTATGTAATCGCTCAATCAGTGTTTCAACCGCGGAAAGATGCCAATAAAACAGATTGTGAACAGCATGTCACTTAACGTGGCATTTACCTCACAGTTCATTAGTTAGCTATAAAACAACACTAAAGATTAGCTTTTTTACTTAGAATTATGTTTGAATAAATCTGGCATGAAGACAGGTATTTATGAAGACTATGTGCAAATGAGTTGTAAACAAGACATTTACATTTTTTATGAGTGTAATTATGATTTCTGAAAATAAACAACTGTTGACTATAATAGCTCTGTTAGTTTTAACCTTTAATATTATAGTAATGTGCCAAATGATAGGGTTCCCTGCAGTTAACAGCATTGGTTAGGAGAGTTTTTTTTCCTTAAGAAAATCAAACTATCAGCATCGGTATTGGCATATATCATTCTGAATAATCGGCTATCATTATCGACAGAGAAATTCAGTATCGGAGTATATCTAGTTCTAATACTATCCTAAGATTATCCCCAACAAGATGTGAATTATGGTGGGGTCTGACCCCCTAATTTAGTCTTAAGTTTTCAAACAACATTTGCGTAAACCCTTTAACTGAAATCGGGTTTATCTGAGGAGGCTGCTATAGCAACAGTATAGTAGGCTGCTCAAACCCTGTGCATTTGTATCAGTATCTAAAAAGTATCTTTTTTTTTACTTTAATTAGGCCTTTTGACAGATTATGTTTCACTTGTTTATACCTAAAGACACTAATATTCAAGATATAATCTATGAACACAAGTCTTAATATCTTATGCGTTGTTGCTTCTCAAGTAAATTCATCTGGTTTTAACAACTTTTAGATATTTTTACTGGAAAATTAGATAAAAATGCTCAATTAGAATAGGATTTTTTGCACTACACATCACACACACACATATACATATATATATATATATATATATATATATAAAGTCCCTTTAAGGTACGGTCACATTTACTGTTGTTCTTCAAATGTTTAAAATCCAGCCATTTCAACAGAAATTCACCCAACAAGATTTCACAGCGTGTTCAAGTTGGTCATGCAGATTTGCCACGTTGACCAACAGAAAGCTGATTGGGTTGAAAGTTACTTCTGTGTGGCCTGTGCTTCATACATTGTTACGCCTTAGACAATCGACAATAGGCCTTTTTGTCTGTGTAAATTTCACTGAATGTGACCACACCTTTGGTCTAGAATTTAAAATGTGTAAGGGAGTTGACGTTAGCTACAGTAACTGCACCAGTGGCACTTTAGGTCAAACCTGGGTTGCTCAAGATGAACCTCAAGTGATTGCACCTAGAAAATTATGATTAACAAATAAAATTGAATTAACCCCTGAAAGGCTTTGAATAAGTCACACACTGATCACCACACTAATCCAAAACCACTCCTAAAACTACTCAAGAAACACCACCACGGTTCACACATCACCTGAAACCTATCCCAGCACTACCTCCAACATTATCTCTGTAGAACTACACTCCAAACTCAACAACTGCGGGGCTAGAAAGTATGCTGGTTTTTGAAAGGTTGCTGGTTCAAGCCCAAACGGAATGCCACTACTGTGCTCTCCAAAACAACCCCTTCTCTTCCTAGTCTTGATCAATAGCATCCCTCACCATAAGAATTCAGCAATGAATTAAAAAACACACAAAAATCTGAACTGAACAGGAACTGGTGTTTAAAGCAAGCCACATGGGCATTTCCGTTCTTGTTATACTCTCATAAATACAGGTACTTTCCAGATGGTCCTCACCAGATTTTAGTGGCTTCCAATCAGATCAAAGGAATGGAAAATTAGCCTAGCAGCTCTTCTGATATTACAAATCACACAGGCACATATTCTCATGCATATACACGCACACTCTCAGCTGGAAAATATGCAGAATGAGAAGTCAAGGAAGCAGAAATAACAATGCTCACAGCTCTGCCCTGTCTTTATGCCAATCAATTCTCAAACCAGTGAAGGCAAACAGCTAACCTTTTCTCAAGAAACAGTTTTCTTCAGTTACCTTTTGCCTAGTTAGGATCTTGTGAGAAAAACAGAAACTACAGTTACCTCTGGTATCTTACACAATGTCGTTTTTCAGCAAGTATCACTGTCTTTGTTGACACTATCGGTCTTTTGAAGGGCTAACATATCAAAGTTTCCTCATGGACATTTGCCTCCCTGTGACTGAGAGTGAGGGGGTCACAGCTTGTGCCTGCAGCTGTGATTTCAGAAGAAACAGCACCACGCTGACCAGACCACACAACAGAGCGACCGAGCATCAAAACAACACCTTTCTCATCAGGACATGTAAAAGACATCTGCTCAGAAGCCTGAAAAATGGCATTCTTCACGAAGATCAATTCACAAGTGTTCAATATTCCATCCATACATTGTAAAAAATTATTGTAATTTTAACGGTAAAACACTGCAAAATATCTTTACAGTAAAATACTATTAAATACCACCTGTGTTATTATGGTGGCTGTCAATATTTTAAGGCTACAATTTTATTTTTTTATTTTTTTTGTAACAGTGGCCATAATTCAACAGAAACCAGCTGCTGGATTTACCAGTTTAAAATGTGAATTTGTTATTTTTTTTTGCTTTATAAATGACAGTTTTAAATTATAATATTTGCAGGTTGCTCGTTTACATTTTTACAGAATTATTCTGGCAACCACATCTGCCAGTTTTTTTTTTCCTGTAAAAACTACAGGATTTTTTTCATAGTGCACTCAGTAGGGGCGCATCGATATTAAAATTATGGCTGATATCAATAAACAGATAATTATTTTGTTTTGGCCGATTAATAATAAATAGCATATATTGAAATTCTATATTATTTTGTCAAAAAAAATTTTTAAAACATAAAATTAGCTAAAGATTATATTTAAAAGCTTTATTAAATTATTAGTGTTTTTAAAGATTGGGTGATGGCTGGTGACGGCATCCAAATGTAAAAATAGTTGAAATGAACATGTGCAATTAAATATCCAATATATAAATAAATCTCTATAAATCTCTAATATCGGCCAATAAATGATATGGAACCAATATATTGTGCATCTCTAATTTTCAACTTTATCTGCTTTTGACAAGCAACTGTACAATGTCAAGCTTTTGTCAACGTCTCACTGGAATGTTGGGTCTTACAAAACCCACTAAGATGTTTAGCAGAGTTGATGGGAATGAGGCTGTTTCTTGACTTACTGAAAGTGTCTGTCTCCTGATCTCAGGCAGCACTGCTTTAATTTATTCACACAGGGCTTCCCTCCACTTTAAAGTGCTAATTGTGTCCTATCTTGACTGCTTTCAGCTTCAGTAAAGAAGTTACAGCAAGAATTACAGCAAATGTTGAAATTAGCTTACTGTGACAATTGTCACGGAAACACCTGCCTCACCAGCCGAATCAGCCTCCTACACCCGCTCACAATCACCTGATTACTGATCACGGACACCTGCACCCACTTACCACACCAGTCAAATACTCACTCACCTCAGTCACTCGTCGGCTGGTCTCAAGGTTACAAGCTGCTCTCTATGGGTTCCTTGCCTCCCGATCTACCTGTCACGCCTCGGATTCCTCAGTTCTCGGCCGAAGGACCAAAGTGCCGACCCCAGATAAGACTGTGTTCTATGCTTCCATTTATCCCTACGTTTGACTCTTTTCTGTTGGAAGCTCCTCCTAAGTTCCTCTGAATAAACTTCCCGACTTACGTTAACCTGTCTGTTTGCCTCTTTGTCCCTTTTTATTTAATTCGTATAGCCTAAATCCAACAAGAGGTACTATACAGTCTTTCCCGTCTGAGCTCATCTGTATTTTGTGCTCACACCCAGGCGCAGCGCAGCCTATTCCTTCAGTATAAAGCAAAGCCTGGGCTGCGTTTCTCGATAACGATTGATCTTAGAGCTTAAGAGCGTTTTCTACGAGTCATTTTACGATCGTTCGTTATTGTTTCACGTGCATTTCCCAAAAATGCACTTAACGCAATCGCACGTAGCCGTGCTTTAAGTGCTACTTAGGAGTCGCTATCCGTTTGTCAAGTGCTGAAATGCCACCTTATAGAATGGCTAGTAATTGTAGTACACGCGCGTTTATTGAAATGTTAACCTAATGCTGCGTTCCAGAGAACTTGGATATAATAACTATTATTATATTATATTATGTTATATTATATTATATTTATACGTATAATATTATATTTTACATAATTATATAGCCTATAATATACTTTATATAAAAATATATTATAGTATATAATATCTACATAGAGACGTTATTTCCGGGTCCAATACATTGGTTTTCGTGCACGTCAGTAAGTCATTGACAAATTTGAAGCATATTTACATTACTTATTTTATTCTATTTATTCTAATAATTATTAAATAATTCTGTTGATTATTTATTCTATTCTATCTTTTATTATTCTTCTATTTTTTTCTGCCCTTTTTAATTATTTCATTTATAAATTCAAAAAAAGCGACTAATAAAGTGTATATTATACACTTTATATTATAATCACATTGCACTTGACTAAAGTTAAAGGTGTAATCTGCCGATTGTCCTGCAGGTGACCGCATAAATCTTTCTTCTTACGATGCACTTAGGGCTTTACGATTACTCCAGAGCACTCGTAGATCTACGATGATTTTCAAGTGCTACTTAAGTTACGATGCTTTTGGGAAACAGACCGTAATATTAAGATCAGTCGTACGATCGTTTTTACGAACTTCTTAGGCTTACGAAGCTTTTGGGAAACGCAGCCCTGGAATTTTACCCAGAAGAAGAACGCGATGCGCGGCTTGATTCAGCTAAAGATATCATTTAATAATATATAATCACTAATACATATCGGCTGGTCTCAAGGTTGCAAGCTTCTCTGTCCTGGTTCCTCGCCTTCCGATCTGCCTGTCCCCCTCGGAATCCTCAATTCTCGGCGGGAGGACCGGAGTGCTGACCCAGATAAGACTGTGTTTTCGCTTCCATTACTCCCTATGTTGAACTCTTTTCCGTTGGAAGCCTCTCCTAAGTTCCTATTATTAAACTCTCTGACTTACGTTAACCTGCCTGTCTGCCTCTTTGTCCCGGTTGTGACAACAATATGGGGCTGGACATGAGAGGGAAGTGTGTTTTACAGTTTAAAAAAAAAAATTGAGGAATAAAAAATATTGCTCCACTTAGCAGTTGAATAAAAGAGGCTTTATGTAACACTTGGTTGCACAGAAACCAAAGTAATTTACATTAATATTGGGACACCTGAGAAACTGCTAGGTTATTTCCAGGGGCGGTGCTGTTGTTTCAGGGCCCAAAACAGACATGACTGAGAGGTTATGCTGATGTAGTTAATGGAAAGATTTTAGAGAAAGACATTCATTAAATGAGTCAAGTGTGTTGCAGTCCTTACTAGTTACTACACACTTTCATATTCCTTCTGCAGTCATAAAAATGTATAAACAACATACGCCGCTCATATACACACATCCATGACAGGAAGTGGCTGTGTGTTAAGTGGAGTTCACAGTGTTATCATTTACTCATCCTCATGTCTTTCGAATTTTGTATGACTTACTTTCTTCAGTGGAACAAAAAAAGAAAAATTATGAATTTCCAAGCTCTTTTTCCATACAATGAAAGTGAATGGTGACCACAGATGTCAAGCTCGATTTATGGCAAGAATTTCAGTAAATAATGAAGCATTTCAGCCTGTTCTCTATACACAAAGCTATTGTATGACTTCAGAATATAGTGCATGAGTCATATGGGCCACTTTTATGACACTGTGTATTTGAGATTGACAGCCCTTAGTCACCATTCACTTTCACTGTATAAAAAAGAGCTTGGAAGTTCATAATTTTTCTCCTTTGCCATTTTAGATGAGAAAAAGAGCCACACCAGTTTAGAACAACATGAGGGTTAGTAAACTATCAAACTATTATTTTAAAGCCAACTAAACTAACACTACTAAAAATATGTGGGTTATACTGAGAAAGCAGCCAAGGAGAAGGATGTTATAAAGAAGCAAAAAACAGAAGCTACACAGTCAGCACTCAGCTGCTGCAGTGAGACACAGAGCCAAGCTCATTTTAATGAACCCAGTAAAAGACATGAAAAAAGATTCTTGCAGCAATGTGGTGTTTTTTTTTTTTACAGGAACAGTGACGCAAAATGAGAATGAACTTCATGCTGTCCAATATATCAAACAACTATGTTCTCTTCAGGCCTTGTAACAGCCTGACTGGACGCAGCTGACTGGACTTGCGAACACAGACACAAAACGTCACTCAAAGTGCAAATATTGCTGCATCGATGGAAAATGACACAGTCGGAGTGTAAAACGGGTGTGAAATGAGTCTCACCTGCCATGTTCAGGACTGCTCTGCAGGTTCCCTCCTCACAGCACTGGAAAATGCCTGGTAAGTTGTGAGTACCGGTTAGTCACTGGAAAATACTGAATCACCTGCTTAGGTAATATTTCACAAATGGAGTGTGTGAGTGGGGGAAGTGTGTGTGTGTGTGTGTGTGTGTGTGTGTGTGTGGTGATGAAATCGTGTATTGAGTGTCTCACAGAGCACACTAAGGTGGGCCATAACATATTTAAATAATAATATGGGTTTATGCATCACCTGTGTGTGTGCGTACAGTTTCACTGTGTCAAGGTCAACAGTTTCCATCTAGCCGTGGACTCTAAACCTGGTGACCTTTAAGGTTTAAAATATGATAGATGTATTACTAGGAGCTGCTGTAATGTGTTCTCCATTGCTCTCGAAGCCCTGCAGAATTAATTGTGAGCTCAATCTTTTGAGGCCTCAATAATTCTTCCTTCCGGTGTCTGTAATGGTTTTATTGAGTGAAACACATTTCATTGAGCGGCTCAGAAGAGCAGCGTGGTCAAGTATTGTCTGCTGTGTAATGCATGTGTCCTTCAGGTTATACTTATCGATGTCATTAGCTGTCTGAGACTGACTTTGAATGGCCATTAAATGCATTGGTTAAAAATTGTGAAATTTAGTTAATAATGCTTGCAAACTCTGATCTATCTATCTGTCTATCCATCCATCCATCTATCTATCTTTCCCTTTTATCCAGTGTTTTCCATATAGAAAAATTTACAAGGGATCCATGTTATGGAATTCGCATTTTATATCAATGTATAAGACGATTGATCTAAGAATTTGCAGTACTCATAAATAATAAAGAAAAAATAGAACAGGTACCATTGAAATATCCATGTTGAGCCTTTCCATCTGGTCACACACGTGTGTGAATTCAGCTGTGACTGTGCTGTTGTACAATGTGTGTGTATTAAGATAAAATTACACACACACACACACACATACATACACACACACAGTGAAGCAATCACACTTCTAATTATTACCACGGCAACACCGTCACACTTCCCACAATTACCACAATGATATTATTACGTGTTTTATCATTACCGCAGCAATAATAGAACTCCTATCGGCACTGCTCCACCGCAAACATAGGGCAAAGCACATAATTACTGTGGCCAAAGAAGAAGGAAAAAGGTCTGCAGTGTTTTGGAGTTCTGCTTTGGTTTATATCTCTATAATGGCTGATGACAAAGTGGAGGTCATGCCTTTTATGAGAACAGCCTTAATAACACACCCTGATGCACAAGCAAATGAAAACCATCTGTGGAGGATCAGCTAATCTCGCTGTGCTATTTCAGAGTCAGAATCAACGACTGGCACAAATATTAACATAATATTAACAAAGCATACACAGCACTTATATACAAAATATATTATATAGAACATACACATAATACATTTAAATTAAAATGAGTGTAATATATATATATATATATATATATATAGTGCTGTGTATGCTTCATTAATATTAATATATATATATATATATATAAAATTATCTCATTTATATGCAAATAAAGAGATGAGTGGAAAACAAAGCAACATTAAGAGTAAAAACAATAATGAAATTATTAAACACAAAACATGACATTATATAAAATAAAACAACTCACTATTAAATACTTCTTGCATTTTTCCTCTGTCTTTCAAAGACACTTTGGTTTAATATGTGGACACCTCATAATATAGGTGTTATGAAATTGTTGAAATACCCACATATCACGTATCTAATCTTACACATAATCTCTGAGCTCATCCAATTTTTCTTGCTCATTCACTCTTTTCCATTCCCCCATGCTTCCATCGCTTTCTTCCAAGACTCCCTCTGATCAAAACAACTGTCAGCCTCCTCCGGGCCTGACCACAGAGTAGCGTGAGCATTAACTATAATCTCTGTGTGCAGCTGTGCACAGTGCGTTTCTATCAGTGTGTGTGTCAGCAGCAGAGCATTAAACTCACAGCCTGTGTCTGATGGGGTTCACCTTGACTTCTCTTAGACTCCAGGCGGCTGTTTGGCCGCCATTAACTGGATGTGTGTAGAGGGGCAGAAGACGACGAGCTCTATCTGTGGGAATCCATTGATTTGGTTCTTAAGCCTTCAGGGGAGTTTAAATGTCCAGGCTGTGCTCTTTAAATATGCGTGTTTATGAAGCCACAAAGAGGGGTAGTGTAGTGTTAAGCACTTAAGAAAGAGAGACAGGCGCTGTGTGAATGCATTTGTGTGTGCATGTGTGTCTAGCCTCTAGGAAAAAGACTTGGGGCACTAAGAAAAACACAATTATTTTAACTGATATATACACTCACATATTTATACATGCACCACTAATCCTATGGACAAAACAGGCTACAGACCTGAAAATGGGGAAATGAAATGAGAGGAATTATCTAAAAATCCCAGAAAATTATTTTATAATTTCTGTAATGGAGCTGGCACAACATAATATTGATTGCAAAGATACTATTTAAACTGAACTGAGCTGGATGATGACATCACTGAATTCAATGATGAACTGCCTTTAACTGAAAAATTAGTGTTTACTATTGTCATTTTTGCATTATTGACACACTATTTTCCTAATTAATGCTGTTCAGCTGCTTTGACACAATCTGTATTGTTAAAAGCGCTATATAAATAAAGGTGACTTGACTTGACTTGACATAATAATATTAACACCTCCCTAAAATTCAGAGCCGATGTGACTTTACTGAATTTTAATTATTTTTAATGTTTAATATATAATTTTTTTGATTATGATTTGAATATTGTTTGGAATCTTAAGAAAATTTTACTCATTTTAAGTATATAATTAAGTATAAAAATATTTTAAGTATTTAAATAAATATTTAATATAATTTAAATATTATAAATTGTTTTACATGTATTTTGTTATTCAGCTAGGATGCATTAAATTGATCAAAAGTGACAATAAAAACGTTTGGAAGCAAGTTTGGATGGATGGATGGATGGATGGATGGTGTTCTTTTGAACTTTCTATTTATCAAAGAATCCTAAAAAAATGCATCACGGATTCCACAAAAATATTAATCAGCATAACTGTTTTCAACTTTGAGAGTATAAGCACCAACACGTGTGACATGCTGCTGTAATGGCTGCTAAAAATTCAGCTTTGACATCACAGGAATAAATTACATTTTAAAATATATTAGAACAGAAAACTTTAAGAAAAATTTAAGAAAAATTTAAAACAATGTTTTAAATTGTAATAATATTTCACAATATTACTGTTCTATTGCATTTTTTAATCAAATAAATGCAGACTTGGAGCATAAGAGACTTCTTTCAAAAAACATTAACTGACCCCAAACTTTTGAACAGGAAAGTATATATAAAATATAATAGAAAATATTTAAATAACAGAAATAGAAAAAAGTAAAAACTCTGGCCTACTGTTTCTATAAAACCGCAGCAACAATAAAAAATCACATATTTAATTTCTATTAGTAACCAGAACTATGCTACGCTATAGCCCCACTATTCATATACCATAATATAGTCCATTAACCTAACAAGCATATACTTGGCTGCACCAATTAGAACTGGAATTATTAATGTACAAATTTACTTTAACAAAATCCACATGCACATCCTGTTGCCTTCACTAAAACTGGTCCGCAAAACAAACTTTTAAATTGCAATTTCCTCTGAAGGGACACAGCCAAATTATTTTTTTATGTATGTGGATATTTAAGGAGGTCAAAAAGTTAAGCAGTAATAAGGAGGGCATGTTTCTCCTCCTAGGCTGTTTTTGGAGTGTGTATCACAACAAACCGGTAAGCTACATGCAAGAAATGCAAAGTGTTTCAGAACACTTGGAGATGTGACTAGTAAATGCCTGAAGCATTAAAACATCACGTTTGATTGGTTAGTCAGTTTGTGACCTTGACTTAAGGTTGCCCCTGGTTCCCATACATATGGACCCTGTATATCAGAGAACGCTGACCCATCCCACTCCTCTCCATGGTTACTGTTACCATGACACTGTGAGTAATCCATATCACTCACTAAAATGTAACACCTTCAGGGAGTGAAAGAGTGAAAGAAGCCAAAGAAATTCAGGTTTTCAAGCCGCTGAATAGCTCCTGTCATGTACATTATTCCACCTTGTTATCTGGATAACTGTCTTCTACTGTCTGTCCCAATGGCCTCTACTCTAACAAAGCACTCATAGATCATTTTTACTTGGACATTTCAAGCCTCGGTCCCAATGAGATTCAACACAAAGAGGAAAAGGGAGACAAGGGTGAATAGAGACAGAGTTTTCAGCATTGGATGATCTCTTTTCTTCTCCAAATGAGTGAGTTTCTGTCCTGTCTCTGCTCCAGGAGGGCCATCTGAGCTGACCAAACTAGTTTTATTTGTCCATCCTTCTCTTCTGAAGTGAAGAACATTAATCATTTTTATTGACCCCTCTCTTGGTGCTCACAACATTTAATTAGTTTCAGTGGTTCAAGCGATCACTCAACAGTCTGGTTCCTATCTTTGTGACAGAAAAGCTTTAACTACCCATTTACCTTTGACAGAGTTATCCAGACAGAAGTGGGTCCTCTCCAGGCACATGAGTTAGTCATGCAGGACATGTTACTGGACCAGCATTCTATGTTGGTCATTGCTGCAAAGCTTAAATCCTAAACCCTACTCCAGTCCCGTTAAAACACGCAACCTTAATCTGATCGTAACCTTAACCGCATCATCCAAGTCTATCCTTTAACTCTACATACTAACCTAAACTTCAACCTCCTATAATCAATGAAGACATCTACACTGGAAACTATGGTACGGCAATAAGATGCATGCTCATTTGACAGATATCGCATTCATATGTATATTAAACTGCTTAAAATAATTTTAGTAAATTTATTTTATTTTTCATTTTATTTATTCATATATGGGTGAATTACTATTTTATTAATACAATACAATATAAAAAATATAATATAATATAATATAATATAATATATTATATTATATTATATTATATTATAATATAATATAACATAATACCCATCCATTCTCCAACTGCTTGTCCTATGTAGTGTTGCTGGAGCCTAATATAATAATATTATATATTATTATATAAAATAATATAAATTATGTACAGAAAAATTACATTTTAATAATAACTACACATAGTGCCGCATCTTGAAAAAATTCTGCTGATTTGCAAAAAAAATCCTAATATTACCTTATTTGATGATGCTGAGATCAGAAATATCAATACAAAAATAAATTAAGTTTTTTTTTTCACAAAATAAGAATGAAGATTTTTTTTTTTTATATATGCATCAGCTTTAATGCACTTTAATGCACAAAATTAAACTTAAATAACAAAAGCCAAGTTTCCAAAGTTTTCAAAAGTTTAGAAAATATTCTATATTTAACTTAGTCTTCAGAATCATTCGTACATGTGAAAAAATTGACTGAGACTTGATTAAACTAATAGTTCTAACCTGGCTTAGAGGAAGATTGTGGAAGTTTTTCTGGTGATTAAAAGGTACAAGACTGCTTTAGTTGCAAATAGTCGTCGAAAGCAAAAATGCTACAAAATGCACATCCCATGTTGTGAGAAAGTGTGGCATGCTAGAGTAAAACAGGTTCTATTTTTGGAATCAGCACCCCAAAATTAGTAAGAAACAAGTAGTGGATTCTATTCAGCAGATATGATGCAGCGCGGTGTTACTGTTAATAAATATATATACATACATACATAAACATATACATATATATATACTGTATAAGAAAGATGAATTGAATTATTCTGAACGTCAAAATATGTTCTCAAACTCATAGCACTCTTGGTTTTTAAAGATCTTAAGAATCATTTCACACCAAAACTCATATAAAACAGTTTTGAGGGAAATACAAATTGCAGGTTGTCAGAAACCACTTTCAAGAAATGCCTCTTACAATAACTGTTCGAACATAAAAACAGCTGGAAAGATAGCAATCGCAGAGAGTCTTTCTGTGTTGCCTATGGCATTAAAAGGCTCACATTTGTGCTTTCAACGGCAAAGAACAATAAAACGCTGGGAAAACAAGATGACTTGAAATGACATGGGTGCTTTCTGGAAGATCTTACGGCCTGTCATCATTTGTAAACAGCATTCTGTGAATTCACAGAGGAGCCTACAATTGTCACTAGACCTAAAGAACAAAACTTCAGAAGTACATGGATGCTAAGATTGGTTTCATATACCGCTTCTCTTTCACTCTTCCTTCAGCTCTTCCCACTCTCCTTTCCTGTATCCTCTTTTTTTTCTGTGGTTGCTTCATGCTGCTTCTCTCGGCAGGCCTCTGGCTCAATTTAAACTGAGAAAGTGAACAGAAGCGTTTTCATACGTATGCTCAGCGGAAACAGTGCTGCTAAATTTAAAGGATTTATGAGCCGTGCTCTTTCTCAGAACGTCACAATATCACAGCCAGACAAAGAGCTGTGACCGACAGGATCACTCTACGACATTAAAACTACCGGTACATTATACAGACATCATGCCTGTCACACTCAAATACGCACACACAAACACACACACACAGGCACATGCACAACATCAATTACGCAACCGTCCGCCTGAAAGCACAGACAGATTTTTTAATACTGCACAACTTCATCCACGATCACTGCAATTCAACACCATGTATACATACATGCATGGAAAAATGCATGTTATCACAAACTTTACCACCAAGAGACACAACACATGTGACAATGCATGATGTATGTTAAATAGTTAGCTTGAAACCCCAACTACTAACAACTACTATCTGTCTGTCTATCTAGTTTATTTGAATATGGACAGTTAGATAAAACTGCAAGAAACAGCCATCCAATGCCAGTAACAGTGTTTATAACAAAAGCCAATTTGCAACACTCGTCCCTAGAAGGGCTTTTATTAAAACTAAAAAACAAAACCACAACAAAAAAAATCCGTCTATAGTATCTACTGTATACTATCTGTCTGTCTATCCAGCCCATTTTACTCCAGTTTTCTCTATTCTATTCTATTCTATTCTGCTCTATTCTATTCTAGAACAGGGATTCCAAAGACTTTGCATTTTGTTGGTGGTGTTTCAAACCTAAAAAAAAAATACTTTTTCAAAAATTAATTGCTTAGATGCAATGTTCTATACCTATTTTCATGGAAACAGACAACAGGTAACAGATATACTGTGAAATTCAAATATGTATTAAAAAAATATATATTACTAAAATATTATAATATTAATTAGTGATATAATATTATGAATAGAATATTAACTAATTAAATTACAACTGATTTGAAAGAGTATATTATAAAATTAAATTATAATATAAAATATAAAAAACATCATATTAAAAAATTCTATATTATATAATTGTCACAGAATGCTTGTTCTACCCATTTTTATTGTCACAATATTTTATTAATTTTAATTTTATGAGTTTCAATTTTACTTCATTTAAAGCAGCAAATGGCAGCAATTTTGCAGTTATGAAAAGCTACTAGGTGATTATATTTTTCATTCTCATTGCTGAATTTTTTATTTATTTATTTTTTTTTAAAGATGAATTACGAATGATGAAACCCTTGTACTTGAGCCTTACCGATGTGCCTGTAGGGGTACCTAAGGCAAAAAAAGGTTGAGAAACATTGTTTAACTATTTATGTACAGGCACACTATTCCAGAGCTGGCAGCTGTTGTGTTCTCGCAGGGACTCAGTTCTCCCTTAGAGGTGCTGTCGATCAGATAGCAGCGAGATGTTGAACACTCAGCTATTTGTAAACCTGTGTTACTCTTGTTTAAAATGTGGTGAACAGCAGAGTTTATCCTGGATTCAGGTGCTGAGGGTGGCATTTCCTAATCACGCTGGTAGACCTCTCTGATGTTTGTTATTCCATAGGGGTTATCATCAGTGGCCTTTATCACTTAGTGTAGATCTACACACTCAGCTTCAACAGGGAAAGAAACGGAGACGACCGCAAATATGAAGGCACGCGCTGACATGCTATGCACAAACACGGCTATCAGCCCACATCACTCAGTGCGCCTCTCCATCATTTCACATGCACTCCAACTACACAGGATTCCGTATCCCAGCAACGGGCATCACAATCACTCAACTCTCTCCCTCTCTCACTCCTGCGACTTCCTCTGTAGCTCTCTTTTTCTCTCCCTGTGAGTCACTCTTGCTCTCTCACTCTCATTTTCTATATTTATTCCTTTCTAACTATCTGTAAGTGTGCACGTATCCTTTCCTCCTAGTTCTGTCTCCAGATCGGTCAGCTGCAGATTAAAACAGCTTTAGTCGGTTTAGACTTTAGACTTGCAATGAGAAGAACATGACTTAAATTGTCTCACAAATCTTTCTGCTATTCTGATCGCAACACTTTTTTCCTTATGTGTTTATCCAGTCATCAGTTCGCACTTATATTCTCTTCCTCGCTGTCTAAGTCTCCTTTTTCCCACATTCCCTCGTCTCTCTCACTCCCTCACTTACATGTGCAAACCGACGAGCGAACACATAATTTACTAAACTGATCTGATGGAATACATACTAGATAGAGCGAATACACCAGTGGTTATTTTACACAAATGTAATTGCATTTGGGAAAATTGTACTTTCAAGCGAACATAGATGGCAGTGATTAAATCAGTAAGACAAAAGCATATTAAAAACTAAAACAATATTTTCATTTCCAACTCACTGCACCAACAGAGCCTGGCAGTGAAGCTAAAGAATGTTTACTCAAACTCCCACTTACAAAGGCTCCATTAACAAACACTGAAATAACCACTGAAGCAAGAGGGCATAGTTACAGTATATGCCGACTGACAGGGCCATTTCTAGCTAATTTGACGCCCTAGGTGAATCAGATTGACAGTACTCTAGCCCAATAATGTTGGGGGATCCAGTGGGGGCGGCAGTCATATTTCAGGGTGACCGTGCCAGTACGTGCGCTCATTGGCGCCCCTTCAGCTGGTGGCGCCCTAGGCGACCGCCTAGCTCGCCTATGCCTAGAAACGGCCCTGCCGACTGATGTGAACTCAGCAGGCACTGAAAATTAAAATCCTGTTAAAGACAGAAAGAACACACAGTTTTGAACTGCGATTTGTCAAAAAATGTAGACTGTAAAAAGAGAAAACGCGACACACATAAGGTGCAATTGAACCATATCACATGAAAAAAAGATAAGTTAAATTGGGTAGAGAAATTGTAAGCAAATTATAGTGAATTAGTTCAACTTAAATAATCTGTCACTGTAGAAACGGCACCATGCAAATGCCAAGAACTAGCCTCATGTCGGGAAAATGTGTAACTGACGTCACTACAAAAGCACATGGACATATGTTTGTCTTGTAGACACTATGAGACTTTCCTCTACCAATGTACCCTTTTATCATCATGCAATTCAAAGTTATAGTAAAAATTACAACAACAAAAATAATAAATAATAATATAATATTAAATGGGTCATGACGTTGCTAAAAAGAACGTTATGTTGTGTATTTGGTGTAATGCAATGTGTTTATGTGGTTTAAGGTTAAAAAAACATTATTTTCCACATAATGTACATTATTGTTGCTCCTCTATGCCCCGCCTTTCTGAAACGCGTCGATTTTTACAAAGCTCATCGTTCTGAAAAGCGAGGTGTACGCTGATTGGCCAGCTATCCAGTGTGTTATGATTGGCTGAATACCTCAAGCGTGTGACGGAAATGTTACGCCCCTTAACACACTGTGATGCTGTCTCCCTGCACGGCGAGACAAAACCAATAAAACCCATCACAAACTAGGCATTTGTTGCATCCAGTGGGGACATAATTACTGATTATAATGACTTATACTGTGTTTTTACGCGTTGCGTTGAATATCGCGCCGCGTAAACATAAAACCATGTCTGCATTTGTGATCGGAGAAACGACAAACAACAAGCGCTACTCTACACTGCTCAAAACTCACGTTTGAATTGTCAGTGGGAAATTCTTTAAATATAAAAAACGTACTTACAGGCTGTGAGTCAGAAGCACCAGACTGTCCTTGCAAAGTTGGAACTGCCCCACTTTATAGAAACAGCCTTTGTGCACAGACGGACATGGCGGCGGCGGCAACAACAATACTACAGTGAGAATAAAAGTTACGCCTTCTTTCTTTGCGTGAACATTTGGGCGGTTTTATGCAAATCTTCCCACACAGTGACATAGACATGTGGGGCGTGTTTAAACGAGCCGTTTTAGGAGGGCGTGTACAAGTCTTAACTTTTATAAAGAATATCTCTTTGGATTTGAGACTTCAGTCTTTGCAACTTAAAGATCTTCTTTAACCAAGAGCTTGTAACACTCCAAAGAGAAAGGAAAAATTGAAATTGCATCATATGACCCCTTTAAACAATTTCTATAATATTAACAATAATATATTACTATTAAGCAACATATTAATATTAATAAATAAAAATAAAATCACCCATCCTTTTCACTATTAGGTTTGACCAGTCCCTCACTGAGAGGATATAATTTAAACTTTCCTAAAAGTCATTGCAAAATCCATCTCCCTGGGGACTGACCAAGACATTTTTTCCAGTGTTCATTCCATCAAGTAATGTACCAGAAAGCGCAAGAGCAAACCCGATGATGTCTTTTATGCTGGTCTAGTGAAAAATGTCACCCTACTCCTCAGCTGTGGAAATGGAAAATAAATGACATACTTCAGAGACAGCATACTTCATTACACTTCTTACAGTATTCGTCATCTCCAAATGGCCCATAGGCGTTTTAACACTTTCCCGAAAAGACAAAGCTGATTTTTTATTCTTCTGTCATTTTTTTTCTAGATTGCATTATGTAACTAGACCTCCAAATGGCCCATAGGCGTTTTAACACTTTCCCGAAAAGACAAAGCTGATTTTTTTATTCTTCTGTCATTTTTTTTCTAGATTGCATTATGTAACTAGAGGCAGTCAGAATTTACACTGGCAATATGTTTTTTTTACATAATCAAAAATGACATGCATCTGGAATTAGAGGCTGTCATTTGTTGACGTTGCTTATATTTGACCTCTAAGTTTCAAACGGAGGCAACACACAGAAGAACTTCAGAGAAACTGTGTAACTTTAACATCTTGTCTGTGTATGTGAGTTTCTCTGGAAACATTGACATCCATTAAGGCAGACATCATGTTTCTCCTAAGCCCTGCGCTCTGGCATTCTGGGTAATAACGGGTCTTGGGTGCTTATTATCGCCTTTTGGCATCTGTTATCTGAACAAATCACAGTCATAGTCTCACTGTGCGCAGTAGATTTTCAAAGAAATCCTTGCCACAATGTGCCGTAAGAACTGGTTTTTGAAACACGGTTAAAGGTTACAAGTAATTTGAAAGTGCTCAGTGCTTCCCAAACTCATTATTTTACAAATGTTGCCCTGGTATAAAGATCTTTCAAGAATGTTTTTCATTACCTCAACGTGTGGTAGCTTTTACAAAACCTGACTTTTCAAAGTTCTTGATATTCAGACTGCGAGGTTCTAATTTAGAAACTGAATGCAGTGCATTAGAAAGCACAGCTCACTACTTTTTTTTTTAATACCAGTTACAAACACCAAGCTGATTCAAACAGACAGTACTAAACAGGCAGTACTATATGTAATCATCTCGTTTCAGTGAGCTGTGTGGCCTAATTTACCATCAACAAGATGCAATGGGTGGTGCCCAGTTTATATGCTTAGTATACCAAACAAATGTAATGAGATATTTCTTCAGCTCATGAAATCTCCTGTTGTAGGGCGTTGGTATGCAGTTACATGAAGTTGCCAGGGTGTTTTGGGCAGGTGCCAGTAGGTGCTTACTGACTAACACGTCTCTACAATATTAGATTTGGAGTGTAAGGTCTGTTCTTCAATATTTTACAACATTTTTACAACTGACATTCTATCAGTTGCAGTTCTGGTGCCTCCATCCCAATATACTGTACAACGCGAGATACATTCACATCAAATGTTAATTCAGCAGTAGTTACACTCATGGGACACTGCACTTCACAATCACAAAAGTGCATTATTTGCATGTGCTTTAAAGTGCTTTCAAACAGTGCCTGATTACCGGACTAAGTTATCTTTCGCATCCGATTGCGCTAATACTGTCAAAAACACACAAGGTTTGCATATAAACACAGCTGGTTAAGTCTAAAGTAAAGGTAAACAGCTGAGAGACAAAAGGATGT
Organism: Sinocyclocheilus rhinocerous; assembly: GCF_001515625.1. Taxonomy (NCBI): domain Eukaryota; kingdom Metazoa; phylum Chordata; class Actinopteri; order Cypriniformes; family Cyprinidae; genus Sinocyclocheilus; species Sinocyclocheilus rhinocerous. The sequence continues at coordinate 573,578 of NW_015642520.1, forward strand.
GTGCCTGCATATTAGATCTGCAGGTCTTAAAGTGACAGCAGACTAATAGTACTAAACATGCTGCCCGCTTGTCATTAAAGGGATAGTTCACCCAAAAATTTTAATTCTGTCATTACTTACTCTCATGTTGTCCCAAACCTGTATTAATTTCTTTCTTGTGCTGAAAACAAAAGAACACATTTTGAAGAATGTGGGTAACCAAACAGTTGCTGGTCCCCAATGTCTTTGAAGTCACTGCATGGGGACCAGCAACTGTTTGGTTACCCACATTCTTCAAATTAACTTTTATGTTTAACAGAAGAATGAAACTCATTCAGGTTTAAAACAAATTGGAATATGGGAAAAAGGAGAGTTAGACAGCGAGCAAGAGCGCGTGAGTAAATGTTGACAGAATTTTCATTTTTGGGTTTACTATCCCTTTAATGTTAATAAGACAACAAAACACAGAAAAATCACTGGCTGCTCTTGACTGAAGAACTTTAATACAGTTGCTTTAATAAGAATCAATGTATAATTTATACAGTGAAGTGTATATGTTATAGTGTTTTATTTTTATATTTTATTCATTCAATTTCTTGAATGCTACTGCTAAATACACCTACTGTACCTGAAAAATAAAGCACTGTTTGTTTTATTTGTATATTATGTGCATTCATAATGTGCATCTTTGTTCTTATTTTTTAATAACAAAGATAAAATAATGACAACAGGAAAATTAGTTTGGCTGTACTGCTCAGACAACTTGCAAAATAGTAAAACCAACATAAAGAACTGTGATAAAATCGTGAATCGTTATTTTCCTGAAAAAATCGTGATATAATATTTACATTACATTTATATTTATTCATTTGGCAGACGCTTTTATCCAAAACCACTTACAGTTGAGGAATACAACAAGCGATGTATCATAAGCTGACCATAAGCACGAGAAGTGCCTGTTGTACAAGGTTTCAGTGATCGTTCAAAATACTAAAAAGCTAGGAAAGGAGGATAATAAGAGAACAGAAAAGGTGAAGGCATGGAATTTTTTTTTTTTTATATATATATTATTATTGGAGGCAGTTAGATGCTCACGGAAGAGATGAGTTTTCAGTAGGGATGCACCGAAATGAAAATTCATTTCATTTCATTCACATGCCTTGTAAAAATTCATAAAAATGTGACTGAGCAACTGACGACTGTATCAGCGCAGATTTTCCTCGCGCTTTGGACTTTGAACCCTGGTTAACAAGCTGATCTGCTGCGAGTTCGTGCAGCGCTGTCAGAGTACATGCAATGCGCGCGTGTATTAGAAAACATAACGTTCTGCAGTTTATTTACTACTTGTTTAAGGCCATTTCGCGATTTTACAGTAACCAGCAACAATCACCCCTTCCTCTTCTCATTGAAGACATGCGATTCAGTCCTAAACAGTCTCTCGCTGTCGGTGCTTGTAATGATTTTTTGTGTCTTTCTCCGACAGTTTAAATGCTTCCACACTGCTGACGTGTGTGCTGCATAATAAAGAGTCGTTGCTATTTGATCGCTTCATATCATTGTTCGGTACAATTTATTCGGTCTTTTCGCTTATTATTTCGCGAATAATTTCGGTTGCCGAACACTCGGTGCATCCCTAGTTTTCAGTTGTTTCTTGCAGATTGTGAGGGATTCGGCTGTTCGGATGGAGTTAGCTAGGTCATTTCACCAACAGGATATGGTGAAAAAACGTCCTTGAAAGTGATTTTGTGTCTCTCTGCGATGGGACCACGAGCCTCCGCTCGTTTACTGACCGCAGGCTTCTGGAGGGGATGTAGACTCATAGGAGAGAGCTGAGGAGGGTGCAGAGCCCATGGCAGTTCTGTACGCAAGCACCAATATCTTCAACTTGATGCGAGCCGCGACTGGAAGCCAATGCAGAGAGATGAGAAGCGGTGACATGGGCACTCTTGGGCTCATTGAAAACACAACATGCTGCTGTATTCTGAATCATTTGCAGAGGTCTGATTGCACATGTTGGAAGTCCAACCAGAAGAGCATTGCAATAGTCCAACCTAGAAATGACAAGGGCCTGGACGAGAAGCTGCGTTGCATGCTCTGCTAGGAAGGGTCTGATTTTCCTGATGTTGTGGTGCATACTCAAAATTAATATATATTTTTCATATATTATAATGTTGTGATATTGAAATTCAAATGATTGATTTTATTATTTAAATTTTATTTTGACAAAATATTATAAACAGCATAACTTTACATTTATGGATTATAGCCCATAACATGAAAATAATGTTTCGCAAATGCCTAACCCCTAGTGTGATCCTGGCCTTAGCAAGCACCACTAATTAATTGCTGTGTCCAAGCCCCTCCCCTCACATTTGATTGGCTTGAAAGAATTCACTCTGCTCAAGGAGACTGACATGTTCTCAGCACTGAGCTGATTTGAATTTCAGATGGGCAGTGGATCTGTTGGAATCTGTCATCAGCTGGGACAACGGTCCAGTCTGTCACCTCTCTCTCTCCCTGCTCACTCCAGACAGAACACTACACTTTCATTAGTACAACCCCCCACCTTCCTTAAGTTCCAGCTCTACACTTTCTTCAAAGAGAGATGGGTTTGTCTGCCATACTGATCTACTCACACTTTCGTTCATGTGTCTTCATAGGCGGAGGGTGAACCAACTCCAGGGTAAGGCTAAAAGCAGCCAAATGTATTAAACATCATAAACCCGTCTTTTTGAAAAGAACCAGACATGGGTGCCATGTAGGCTAAAAAAAAAATGTTTAACGGGACTGAATTTGTATTTAACGTGATTACAATTTAATAAAAACGTTAGAAAT
>NW_015642520.1:576594-576764 GCF_001515625.1 Sinocyclocheilus rhinocerous
GGACTACAGTTCCCATCATCCATTGCACTTACACAGCTGAATTCACTGATCACACAGCCATCACATATCACACGCTCACCTGAGAGCCATGAGAGCCATTATTTAACACTCCCTCAGTTCCTGTTCAGATTGCCGTGTATTGTTCTGCATTTTCCACTCTTTCCACTCCC
>NW_015642520.1:579695-580670 GCF_001515625.1 Sinocyclocheilus rhinocerous
AATCATTTTAATATGCTGATTTGCTGCTCAAGAAACATTTCTTATTATTATCAGTGTTAGTGATGCCTAATATTTTTGTGAAATACTGATCTTTTTCATGATTCTTTGATGAATAGAAAGTTCAAAACAACAGCATTTATTTGAAATATTTATTATAATTTTATAACATTATTGTCACGAATCCGGTCCTTGGCCTTCCGGCCGATTGCCACTAGAGGTCATTCTACCATTACATTGACTCTCACACTACACAGACTGTTACATGTCACTCCGGACTACAGTTCCCATCATCCATTGCACTTACACAGCTGAATTCACTGATCACACAGCCGTCACATTTCACACGCTCACCTGAGAGCCATTACACACACTATTTAACACTCTCTCAGTTCCTGTTCAGATCGCCTTGTATTGTTCTGCATTTTCCACTCCCCAAGTGTTAGCTGCCTTACCGAGCCATTCCGTGTTTTCTGTTTTAGTCTCGTGTATTGTTCTGCGTTTATCACTCATCTAGCGATAGCTGCATTACTGAGCCTAGTGTCTTGTTTTCCTTGTTTTCATCGTCTTGCCTTGTCTGTTTCTGATCACTGCCTGTGTACCTGGATTATCCCTCGAGTCTCGCCCAATTGGATACTGTTCGCCCCTGCCTGGACCTTTGCCTTGTACCTGGATTATCCCTCTTGCCTTGCCATCAATATACCTGTTTGTCATTGTCTGACCTATGCCTGTTTTTGACCACGTCTCTTGTGAATAAAGCCTTGCAGATGGATCCGCACGCTTCCTGTGTTCCCTCCGTTACAGTATACACTGTGAAATGAATCGCTTACTTACATTGGGCCTCATTTACAAAACGAACGTACGACAGAAAATTGGGCGTTTTATATGTGCAAACAGCATAAACAAGACCATGAGGATCGTTGCATCATGCACCTGCAGCGCTTCTGTGAAAGGAGAAAAACAGAAATTAAGTCTATA
>NW_015642520.1:580687-580926 GCF_001515625.1 Sinocyclocheilus rhinocerous
ACTGTGCAACAAGTATAGGCTACGCTCGTTTTTGTGACACTCTTAATGCATTTTATTTCTTTTCTTTATATCTATATTTGATTTAATCCATCTGATCGCACAGGCGCCTCAGACACACACAAACAACATTAGTTCTATCGTTGCCTGACATTTCAGCCATTCATCATCAAACTCAAATGCAGTTAACCAAACATAAAAGTTACACTGTTTATTTTAAAAGGTCCGCTGTAAAATCAGCG
>NW_015642520.1:581054-591896 GCF_001515625.1 Sinocyclocheilus rhinocerous
GCTGTGAAATCAGCGTGCAGCGCCCAAACAAACAGTTTTGCGCATGTGAAGGATTTTACACGGATATTAGAACATGACTGAAGTATAAAGCCATGTTTAGGCTACATAATGAATAATAGTTATGTTTAGCAACCAAATGTTACAAATATGGCAAAAATGGAAACATTTGGACACTTGTGGTATGAGACAGGCTCGTGAGCCCAATGTCGTTTCAGTTTTGCTTGACATTTGTATGCTGTTTATAATGAATGCCACTATAGTCTAATTTGTGTTTTATTTTATAGTTTAAAATATAATTTTATAGCTACTTATTTTTCATTCTTGTTCTGTTCTGAATACCGTTAAATTTAAAATATTTTCATTTCTCTGTGTCTTAAACTCTAGGGGCGAGGCTTTTAGGCCCATTGGGCCTCATTTATCAATCTAACGTAGAAACGAGCGCAGATCCATGCGCACAAATCAACTTACGACAGAGTTCACGTGTGATTCATGAAACATTCGTATGCCGCAAATCTCATAGTGCGAATGATCGTATGTTGATAAATGTGGCGGCAGAAAACAATCGTCATTTGAATATCACGCCCCTAAAAACACCCCGGTTTAAAGCCTCGCCCCTAGAGTTTACAACACGGAGAAACGAAACCCGGCCAAAAAGAGGAAGTAATCTCATGAAAAAGAAATTGATCTTACTCCAAAAATACCTGTTAACCTTGTAATTGCAAACAATTAGGCTACATTAATTTAATTTAACGGTATTCAGAACAGAACAAGAATGAAAAATAAGTAGTTATAAAATTATATTTTAAACTGTAAAATAAAACACAAATTAGGCTATAGTGGCATTCATTATAAACAGCATACAAATGCCAAGCAAAACTGAAACGGCATTAGGCTCATGAGCCTGTCTCATACAAGAATCCAAGTGTTTCAATTTTTGCCATATTTGTAACATTTGTTTGCATAACTATTATTCATTATGTAGCCTAAACATGGCTTTATACTTCAGTCATGTTCTATTATCTGTGTAAAATCCTTCACATGCGCAAAAATGTTTGTTTGGGTGCTGCACGCTAATTTTACAGCGGACCTTTTAAAATAAACAGTGTAACTTTTATGTTTGGTTGACTGCATTTGAGTTTGATGATGAATGGCTGAAATATCAGGCAACACTAGAACTAATGTTGTTTGTGTGTGCGTGAGGCGCCTGTGCGATCAGATGGATTAAATCAAATGAAAATACAAAGAAAAGAAATAAAATGCATTAAGAGTGTCACAAAAACAAGTGTAGCCTATACTTGCTGCACAGTGTTTTTTTCCCTTTAGTTAATCTGTTATTATAGCCTATTATATATTTTGTGTGATCCTATTTATTTTATTCCTTTTATAGACTTAATTTCTGTTTTTCTCCTTTCACAGAAGTGCTGCACGTGCATGATGCGATGATTGAATCCTCATGGTCTTGTTATGCTGCTATCCGCACATATAAATCTAAAGCCCTGTATAAAACCAAAAAAAAAAAGACAATCTAATCTTACCGGTTAACGATCGACTAATTAGCTTCGTTTGACGGTCAGGAAAATAAAAATGAACAACCTCAAATTAAATGTAGTGCAACATGAGCAGATCTTCATTTAATGCTGCAATCGACACTGTCTATTCATATTCACTTTGTTAGCAACAGACGTAATAGATTTAATTTGTTTGTGCAGGGGCATTTTTGCCCCAAGTCCCAGTGGCCAGGGGAAGGCTAAGCCATACGCTCCGCCTATGTGTGTCTTCTCTCTCTCTCTTTCCATGTCATGAACAGCTGAGATGAAGCGAAAGAGCTGAGGGCCGTGCGCCTCGCACGGGAAAATAAAGCCTTTAAACATCTTTGGGATCTTTGCGGGTTTGTCTTTTAGAACTATGAAAGCTACAGATTAAAGACTGTGGAGTTTACACAAGGGTACCACAGATCTCCACGGCAACAACACAATTTTGATCTGGCTTTTAGCTTGTCACCTCACAAAAGCAGATTAAGTTGGTTCACTGACAGAATCTCAAATCTCCTGATGAATATGTTTTACGGAGGAAGTAGATTTGTAAATTTTCTCAGGAAAATGTGAGTGCCTTTGCAAAACTTGCAGAGAGATGCTAGGATGTTGCTATGCAGAGTGGTTTTAGCACATTAATGTGGTTGCCAAAGTATTCATGGGCACTGCTAGGTAGCTGCATATTGGCCAAGTTGGATGAAAAAAAAAAGGATGAAAAATGCTTTGTTGTGATTTGTGGGGAAACCCATATGATACTTAAGCACTTTAAGTCTCCAATTAGAGTTGTAGACATGCAAATAATAACAATAATAATAATTTTTAAAAACATGCAAATTCAAACTATATTATTTCAGTTATGAAAAACTGATTTATTGACCCTCTAGTTGCCAGCTAGTGATGTGCGATATTCACAAGAAATTATATCTTGGTATTTTTGGGGATTTTGTTGATAATGGTAATTAAATAATTAATGAAAACGATATTTTGCAAGACGTGTTTTTGGTTTTTTTTGCAAAGTGAGTGACAAGCTCAATGTCAGCTTGCACATTGTTAAAACAACAATTACGATATTATCATAAATGATAAATATCACACACCCCTATCGCCAGCTATTGGTGTAATGATGTACCCTGCAGAAAGATCACTATCAATGAACCAATCTGAATTAATCTTTCTAGTGAACAGACAAAAGATTCACTGAAATAGTCACTGACATTAATCAAAATCCTCACGATTAATCAAAATTCATAAATTTGATTAAGTAACAGCACACCTCTCCTCAAGGTATCACTGTAGCACAAATGTAAGATTCACTGGAAAATGTTCCTGCGAACCAGGTGCTCACAGTCCAGTCACTGTCACTGCCCTGTTCTTCAGACACCACGGGAAATGTATGTATACACTTATTTGTGTGTTTGCAAACACACTCCAGTGCTTTGTGAGTGCTAATTACAACAACCTCCCACAACAGTGTTAAGACACTGTGTTAAAACAGAGAGCTAGTTAAAGATTGTGAGCTCTGCACAAAGGAGAGCTTAAACATGGAGGACAAATGAGCGCTGATTCTTCTATATAAACACACACAGTTGGTCAGGAGGTCAGGTGACCACTGCACCAGCTGCTGAGTCCTGGATGCAGAGAATAATCTGCACAAGGTCTCATGGGTAATACAGTCTGGCAAAAGAAAAAAAAAACCTGAATCAGCTGTGCATGTGTTGAAAGATAGTGATGTACATTATGGGCTTGTCAGAATTAGTTCCTTAAATAGTCATTTCAAAGCCAGTGCGCACACGCACATGTGTGTGTGACACAGATGAATCCACAAGAATCCACAACAGAAACTCAATATTAAAAGATTAAGGTAAAGGCTCTGTTTGAGAGTGATTTCAGGCAAATCTACATATATGAACTAAATTTTTATTGACAAGTCATTATTTTGATGAGATAATATTTGCACTTGCTCTGTTCCAAAACCTAGCGAGTTGCCTATAAAAACAGCATGTTAAGGTAACATAGGCAAGCTCCCAACAAGAAAGCAGACCCAAAAATAATTATAGGGCTTTCTAAAATACCTAGTTTTAGCAGAACTTTGTGGGGAAGATAATCTCAGTATTAGTATCATCTCAGTAACATGCATTATTTTACACAATATTTGAGTATTTTTTGTGTTCATTTTGGGTATCTCTATGACTTTTTTCCATGGAACACAAAAAAAAAAATTTCCCCAAATGCCTCTTTTCCAATTCCAAAATTATTTTCCATAGATTGAAGAGATGATTGACACTCGAAGAGGACCAAAGAAAATGCCTCCAAATTCAGTCGACAATTTGTGCACTATATTCCAAGGCTTCTAAAGTCATACAATAGCTGCATGAAAAGATATTTATCCTCTGAAAAAAAAAAAAAAGATCTGCTATAGTTTTAAATCTCCTTTGCCCCTGTTCACTCAAGCATGAAGCTTCAAGACTGATCATGCCAGGTTTGACACAGTACATATTAAATCCAAATGTAAATCGTATTTTAAAGCTATGGGGGAGGGGGAATTTTCAGTAAGAGTTGCCTTTGGCTTGCCTGCTGGGGAATAATGACAAATATATTAAGGAATTAGTTTTTTTAAGTTTTCTTGAAGTTTTTTTTTTCTTTGCAAAACAATGTACATTGTGTAAAGCACTAAACAAATAAAAAGGACTTGACTAACGTTTTAAATTTCTGTTTATTTCTAACACAAACAAAAATGCCTTTTTGAAGTTAAAGATTATTGGAGTATGTTTTAGAAGAAAATACTATTTCAGTTTTTCTAAATTTCACATTTAATGTTTTAATTGCCATTGCTTTGTTTGTGAAAATTATTTATTAAATTATTAATAATTTTTTATAGCACATCAAACATATGCACTGCCAGTGTGTTTTAATTTTTTCCTGGATCTCAACAATTAGGCTAATTATATGGAAAAGAGCAGGTCGACTACAAAGTCATTCCTTATTCTTCTTAACCCTTTGACACAAACCCTTAAAATACTTCAAAACACACATCTCACATAACTTTCACTGAGATGTCTTTAACACACTGCTCCACATAAAACATTTGACCTCCTGAGAATATCTCAACACAAGGCTGCCGATCCAAAGGTTGCAAGTGCAATCTCAGGTATGGATGACACAGAAAACATGCTCTTTCTCAAATGTCCTTGAGCAAGTCCTTTCAACCTCTGGTCGCTCTAAAGAACTGTCCTTGTAATAAGTACATAAATGAAAGAAAATGAGGTTGTGCTGGTGTGATGATGGATCTGTGCTGTAAGCACAAAGGTTGAATTGCAAGCTCAATCCTCGGTGGAGTGATTTATTTATAAACTAGAATAACGAACATCAAGGATTCCACAAACAAGAACACATTGTCAGTATACCACTATTGACAGAAGATTCACCACAAAACAATGTCATATCAACAAGAGATAAAACTTACTAAACAAACTCTAAATATTTCCAATATGTTCAGAGTTAGTGTTATTCAACTTATAACTTAAAAAATTTCAAAATATTTACAATTTATGAGTTTACGAGTTGAATGACACTAACTTGTTTGGTTAGTAAATTTTAGCTCTTGTTGATATTTCCAATATTTGCAACAGAACACATTCTGATAACAATAAGTACAACAGAGCACATTCTGAAGTCAAACTTAAATCTCAAGAGGTTTTCAACTCAACACCTTTGCCAAGATGAAAGCGCATAATATACAAATCATACAATTATACAAATATGGTGGGAAATGTAATATTGACGTGTAAATTATAAAACTTAGGATGTCAAGGTTAATGTGTTAACACAATTTAATTATGTTTTCAAGGTTTTTTTGCTAATAATGCATTTATTCAAATATTATGTGAATACATTTAGTTGTTTTACTATTTAAATATTGCAAATTTCATTGAGTTACATACTTATAAAAATACAGAACCTGTTGTTTTTGGTGCCAATGAGACAAGTAAAAAGCACTTATGCATAAATTTACAATACGAGTGTCATCCATACAAATCCCTGACCAATTACATGAAGGCATGCTCAGGACCCCGTTTCATGCTCACTGCCATTCTACCACTCTTTCATATTTCTAAGTTGCAAACCCACTGTGACAGTGTACATGCTTGAAGTTGGATAATGATTTTTTTTTTCATCATTACTAAAAGCAGTACAATTACCGGGCTGGGTCGACAAGTCAGTGCGTTGATTAGAATTGCAGCATGTTGGTTAGTCAGCAAGGCATCAGACACCTAATGGGTGTTGAGCTCATGGTTGATGATGATAATGATGACTGTAAGCAGAACGATTATCTTTACATTCAGCGTAATTGACTAATTATGGTGGTAATGTTGCAGCTAAATGTAAAAAGCCAACCAGTGCAGGATCAATCAGGTAAAGCTGACCTATCAAACCTTGAGGGAAGTTACAGAGATGACAGCCCATCCATGTGATAAATGAGCTTGCATTCATGCCAACATCTATACTTGATTGGACTGTCAAATGTTAAAACATTTTCACAACAAAATAAATTAAAAATGCTTAACATAATTTACTCATTTATTTAGTTATTGTTTTTAAATGATTAAGCAGAATTTAGTGTATGCTATGCAATATTCAGTAAGTGGCAAGATAATATTCTCTTCAGCAGCTAGTGACCAAGCGAGGATGAAGTAAACACATCTTGTACTTTAGTAAATATGAAATGACAGTGAACGTACAATAACTCTATACTATGAGATGTTTGAATTTGCATAAGGGCAGCGGTCGCCATGTTGACGCCACTTGATCAAACAAATACAACTCATAATAGGACACTTTCACAGTAACAGAGTACATTCTATTTACAGTTAAGTATTGCACACAGACGGTGAACAATACGCATATGATTTGAGTCTTAAACATAAACATTCAATGAGCTCTTTACATTCATTATATCTGATTAATTTGTCAAACCAAATATGATTTCCATTCACCATAAAGCCTAACGTTACTAGCATCCGGTCTACTCTAGTCTACACCATACGCGATTGGCCCGTCGCGTAACAGTCAAATAAAACTGATTATAATTAATGACACAAAATTATTTTTAATAGTTTAGTAACTTACTTCTCGCTTTGTCAGACAAATCCTCGCACATTCGATCATATTACTACAGGTTCTTTGCTTATTTCAAGTTGAACAAGACCGTGTGCCACTCTCAAACCTCATGACACGTGCCGACCGAATCGTTGATTCGGTGTGTTATTTACTGGAGAACCGCTGCAAACGGATCAGTTCGATTAGCGATCTAATCGTTCTTCTGACCATTTTGGTAAGAGGTTCACTGAACATATAGAAATCATTTGTTAAAAAAAATCTCACATTTATTATAAATTTTTCTAAACTAAACTAAACTAAACTAAAAATAGAAAGTAAATTACATTTTTAAAAAATCTCAAAATGTAAATGCTGCAATAAACTACAAACAGTCTAAAAGTGCGCTCACAAAAATGGTTTTGCTGCTTGGTTACTTATTTACTTAATTGAAATGATCTAATACAACACAAATCTTGAAAATTTAGTCACATCTTAATTTTATTGTGAAAACTTTCACTGAGATGTCTTTAACACACTGCTCCACATAAAACATTTGACCTCCTGAGAATATCTCAACACAAGGCTGCCGATCCAAAGGTTGCAAGTGCAATCTCAGGTATGGATGACACAGAAAACATGCTCTTTCTCAAATGTCCTTGAGCAAGTCCTTTCAACCTCTGGTCGCTCTAAAGAACTGTCCTTGTAATAAGTACATAAATGAAAGAAAATGAGGTTGTGCTGGTGTGATGATGGATCTGTGCTGTAAGCACAAAGGTTGAATTGCAAGCTCAATCCTCGGTGGAGTGATTTATTTATAAACTAGAATAACGAACATCAAGGATTCCACAAACAAGAACACATTGTCAGTATACCACTATTGACAGAAGATTCACCACAAAACAATGTCATATCAACAAGAGATAAAACTTACTAAACAAACTCTAAATATTTCCAATATGTTCAGAGTTAGTGTTATTCAACTTATAACTTAAAAAATTTCAAAATATTTACAATTTATGAGTTTACGAGTTGAATGACACTAACTTGTTTGGTTAGTAAATTTTAGCTCTTGTTGATATTTCCAATATTTGCAACAGAACACATTCTGATAACAATAAGTACAACAGAGCACATTCTGAAGTCAAACTTAAATCTCAAGAGGTTTTCAACTCAACACCTTTGCCAAGATGAAAGCGCATAATATACAAATCATACAATTATACAAATATGGTGGGAAATGTAATATTGACGTGTAAATTATAAAACTTAGGATGTCAAGGTTAATGTGTTAACACAATTTAATTATGTTTTCAAGGTTTTTTTGCTAATAATGCATTTATTCAAATATTATGTGAATACATTTAGTTGTTTTACTATTTAAATATTGCAAATTTCATTGAGTTACATACTTATAAAAATACAGAACCTGTTGTTTTTGGTGCCAATGAGACAAGTAAAAAGCACTTATGCATAAATTTACAATACGAGTGTCATCCATACAAATCCCTGACCAATTACATGAAGGCATGCTCAGGACCCCGTTTCATGCTCACTGCCATTCTACCACTCTTTCATATTTCTAAGTTGCAAACCCACTGTGACAGTGTACATGCTTGAAGTTGGATAATGATTTTTTTTTTCATCATTACTAAAAGCAGTACAATTACCGGGCTGGGTCGACAAGTCAGTGCGTTGATTAGAATTGCAGCATGTTGGTTAGTCAGCAAGGCATCAGACACCTAATGGGTGTTGAGCTCATGGTTGATGATGATAATGATGACTGTAAGCAGAACGATTATCTTTACATTCAGCGTAATTGACTAATTATGGTGGTAATGTTGCAGCTAAATGTAAAAAGCCAACCAGTGCAGGATCAATCAGGTAAAGCTGACCTATCAAACCTTGAGGGAAGTTACAGAGATGACAGCCCATCCATGTGACAAATGAGCTTGCATTCATGCCAACATCTATACTTGATTGGACTGTCAAATGTTAAAACATTTTCACAACAAAATAAATTAAAAATGCTTAACATAATTTACTCATTTATTTAGTTATTGTTTTTAAATGAATAAGCAGAATTTAGTGTATGCTATGCAATATTCAGTAAGTGGCAAGATAATATTCTCTTCAGCAGCTAGTGACCAAGCGAGGATGAAGTAAACACATCTTGTACTTTAGTAAATATGAAATGACAGTGAACGTACAATAACTCTATACTATGAGATGTTTGAATTTGCATAAGGGCAGCGGTCGCCATGTTGACGCCACTTGATCAAACAAATACAACTCATAATAGGACACTTTCACAGTAACAGAGTACATTCTATTTACAGTTAAGTATTGCACACAGACGGTGAACAATACGCATATGATTTGAGTCTTAAACATAAACATTCAATGAGCTCTTTACATTCATTATATCTGATTAATTTGTCAAACCAAATATGATTTCCATTCACCATAAAGCCTAACGTTACTAGCATCCGGTCTACTCTAGTCTACACCATACGCGATTGGCCCGTCGCGTAACAGTCAAATAAAACTGATTATAATTAATGACACAAAATTATTTTTAATAGTTTAGTAACTTACTTCTCGCTTTGTCAGACAAATCCTCGCACATTCGATCATATTACTACAGGTTCTTTGCTTATTTCAAGTTGAACAAGACCGTGTGCCACTCTCAAACCTCATAACACGTGCCGACCGAATATTGATTCGGTGTGTTATTTACTGGAGAACCGCTGCAAACGGATCAGTTCGATTAGCGATCTAATCGTTCTTCTGACCATTTTGGTAAGAGGTTCACTGAACATATAGAAATCATTTGTTAAAAAAAATCTCACATTTATTATAAATTTTTCTAAACTAAACTAAACTAAACTAAAAATAGAAAGTAAATTACATTTTTAAAAAATCTCAAAATGTAAATGCTGCAATAAACTACAAACAGTCTAAAAGTGCGCTCACAAAAATGGTTTTGCTGCTTGGTTACTTATTTACTTAATTGAAATGATCTAATACAACACAAATCTTGAAAATTTAGTCACATCTTAATTTTATTGTGAAAATTAAGTGACCGGCAGTGACCAATCTCCATTTCTTCTGCAAACACCATACATTACATATAGCAATAAAAGTTACATTGCATGATTATTATAGTATACCTTTGAATATTGTATGATTAACATTAAATTAAAATTCCCATAAGTTGAAACAGCATAATTTGAGAAGTTCATATACAGTTAACAAAATACCACACCTAAAATAACTTGAAATATCACTGAACCATTAAGTCCTGATCTGCCTCTGATGATACAGCGGGACAACTAACAAGCAGGGAATGGAGCTAGAATAATAGACTCTGCCAGATGTGTCCTATATAGTCACATGGATAACCTGCAAAACACACACACCCTCATATACTCACACTCAAAAAGCATGTATGCTCACGCAGCAGTTTTTGACTAAGGGGACTAAGAGACCAAGGGGCCTGCTGAGACACTCAGATGTGAGACATGACACAGGCATAACCATGGGGGAAAAAAAAACAGGAACGTTTGTCACCTCCTGAAGAATTATCAGGAGATGCGTGGTTAGGGGCCATTTGAGGGCTGCATTACTTCACACACCCACACATGCAATTGTGTCTCAGAGAGCAAAATTTTTTACTTCCATCCTACAGCACTGTATCTTAGTCTTATGACACTCTTGTGTGACTCACAATGGATGGCTTGTAGAAAGATCCGGAGTGTCCTGGAATAACACGACAATAATGTTGATGGCACCAACAGCTTTCAAGGCCTGGAGGACAGCTCTTGTGTTACAGGCCTCATAAAGAGCACATGAGATTCACTAAGGGTGACAGGACCACTGTTGGATCAGGATTTCATGACCTCACAGAACAAAGACGTTAACAAGTGTTAAGATGACAAGAAAATACAAGCAAACCTGCCTGTTTATGCCCCGCTGATCACATGGTGCACAAATCCATACTGACAGGATGACCAGGGGCGCCGCTAAGGGGGGAAAAGTTAGGACGATTCTAAGGGCCCACGCACTTTTGGGGCCCCCAGAGATCTGTTTTATTAGTAGTAACAGTAGTAGTAGTAATGTAATAGAAATTATAAATGTATCTACCAAAGAGTTACAAATAAAACAAAATTACGGCTTATTTCTGCATTTCCAGCAAAATTATCTCCCCCCATTC
>NW_015642520.1:592334-600837 GCF_001515625.1 Sinocyclocheilus rhinocerous
ATGTATTTAAAAATTGTATTTCCATCTTTGTTGCCACAGTTTTGGAAGTGTCTAAAACGATTGTACGCACATGTACAAGTCATTGGTGTTTGGCGATGAGTTTTCCCAATACTTTGGGCAATATAGTGTATGTTTGGTGCGGTATGGGACCCAACCACATATTCTTTCATAGGGCCCAAAATTGCTAGCGGCGCCCCTGAGGATGACTAATAAAATCTGTCTGAAATACACACATAGATCATACACACACAGTCCGTTAAGTTGCTTATGGTTGCACTGCAAAAAAGAAAAAAATTCTTAATTAGTATTAAAAATAAAAAATGTAAACATCAAGAGAATCTATTTCTGAATTTGGAACAGCATACTATTAAAATTTTTCCATATTGTTCTGAATTCAGCATATGTTTACCTAAAAAATGATTAAAAAAAAATGATAAATAAAATTATGATTATACAATATCTGAATTTATAAAATATTATGTGTGTAAATAGTGAAGTCTGTCATTGTTTTATTATCCCATAGTATTTTGGGTTTTAATTCAATATATACAGTATGTAGCTGTAGACATTAAAAGTAGCAAATGAGCAAAAGTCTGTAAGCGTGTTATTCATTCATTACAGAGGTTCAGTCAGTCTAATCCTATAAACCTGGGTCAGTTTTCTCCTCATCTGTTCTGCTGCTCATTAGAGGGGCCAATGGACCACAAAGATCACAGATAGAGGAACTGAACAGCACAGCTGATGAACATGCCCTGCTGGTACTGAACAGACTCGCAGATCTACAGTTCCATGCAATACAGCATCTGCCAGAAACCCAAAGTTATTGAAAAACATGCAATGAGAAGCTTGATGATACACTTTTATAACTCACAAAAGTCTTGTTATTCATACAGTACATGCAAACATTTCTTTGTTATGAATATTATGTCACGTTTGATGATCCTCAAATGATTAGACCACACCACCTGTTTAGACAACTATTCAACTACATTAGAATTAAGGCTCTCAAATGATCCCTGTTAGACATCATGAACAATACGTGATGCAAGCTGTTTCTACTTAACCTTGTAACGATGAAGTGTGAAAATAGTCAGTCTTGAGGTGATACACACCTGCGTTTAGAGTAGCAACTCCCTCTTAACAGGACAGAGAGTCATGGGGTATGCATACTGTATACAGTATGAACTTTCTGCATGCATCAGATATCCGTATGACCTATTACATTACATTTTCATAATATACAGTGCATTCTTAAAATTAAAGGTTCTTCATTGGCATCTATGGTTCCATGAAGAACCTTTAACATCCATGGAACCTTTCCATTGCACCAAAGGTTCTTTATAGGGTATTAAAATGTTATCCCCACTAAGAAAGATGGTTCTTTTAACCTCCGATCACTTGAAAAGTTCATGGGAAACCAAAATTTTTATTTTTATGTTGTGTGGTCATGTGTTAAATTGTTTTACTATTTTATTCCATTCCTGAGCTTAATATAAAAAAATGGTCTTAAAAATGGATCTTTAGTATGCCCTCTTGTGACCCTTCCTATGACATAGTATATACTATCAGAGCCTTTTGCTTCATTTTCATTTAATCTTTCAATAAAAAGTTCAAGAAGAGAGGGAATAAGAGAAGCAAAAGAAGTGCAAAGAGAACAAAACAGAAATAAAGTGCTTTCATAAAAACATTTATTTTTTTCTGATCTGTGCAGCCCAGCAAGAGACTGCGTGACAGATTTCGAAGCTAATTTAATAAAGTTAGAAAGCGCTATGGCAAATAATAGTTCTACGAGTCTCTCGCCATTTCCCCTGGAGAGTGGAGGGTAATATTGTTTCCCTTCTCTAAGTGTTCATGCAGGTGTGGAACTGTCTTATCAAAGCATTCAACCCTTTATCCGTCCTCCTCATTTTTCATTAGTTTGCATTAATGTCTGGCGCAATCAGAACTGAGGAAGAATGCTGTGATCCTTTTGCGTGGGCGCATGTGATTCTCCTTCATTATGGCCTGATGTTTTCATCCACATCCGTGAGAACTTCGTCTTGGGACCCCGCTGCAATTACTGCAGTGCTTTGCTGCATTTTAAGCAGTGAACAAAACACATTTTGCTCCACAGGTCCAAAGGGATCAAAAACAAATGATTCTTTGAGCCACAGCGCCTTTGAGAGAGAATAATGAACACTGAGCATGCAAAATCAAAAATACTATAGATCATTGCAGAGTGCAATGGCATATTTATGGTAATCTGTGGTTTCGACTTAGGGATCCGACTCCTTCTTCGCAGGGGTAAACAGGCCATTTCCACCCTTATGAGGTCTTCAAGCTCCTGATTTTATCAGTTCATGCCCCTCCATTCATCACTAATGCATTTCATTCTATTACGCTTTCTAACCATAACGGAAGATTATGCTACTATTGGTAATTGCTTTGTAAAGTTGATTGAGCTTCTAATTCGTTTGATTCTCAAAGGTTGTTCTTCATTCAGTAGTTGAATGGACAGAATCCCCTCTGACTTCTGGTCTGAGAAAAACTAAAGACAGAAAATTACATCTGGGAAAGGCAATGAGAGCGATAATGGTCACGCACACTTACATTTTTGTAAAGCACGTACACAGCTGTCGAGGGTGCGCCAGATCAAGTGGTGACATTACCTGTAATGGTTTGTGATCATGTTCTTTAAAGAACATGCGTGTATGTGTGTGTGTGTAGGAGAGACATAAATGGAATTTATGCTCTCATAAATGGAAGTGTCTGACCTCACCTCCTACTCTCTTGGTAGGTTGAACCTCTTTAGCTTCTGATAGCTTTACTATTTGTTATTTTCTGCACATTCCTGCCCAGTTTCCTTAGTGTTAAACACACACACACACACACACACGCATGTTCAGATGTTCTACACCCATAACCCATGAGCACTAATGGCAATCTTGGAAACTTTCATACTGTAATGTACAATCCTGCAGAAGTCAGGAATGATAAAGAGGCTTGGTGCTTCAGGAAAGAGAGAGAGAGAGAGAGAGAGAGAGAGAGAGAGAGAAAGAAGGATAAATTGATCTCTTTAACTGATCATGGGGAATGATGAACCTTGGGGCGGTCCTTGGAGAGACTTCTACCTTATGGCCATTGCAGTGCTGCGGTCAAAGACAAAGAGAAAGCAAGGGAACTGCAGAAGAAAGGAAAGAAAATGAAATGTGTAGGACAGATTTATGATTTTCCAGCATCAGTACTCAACAACATCAATCAATAAACCACCCAGAAGGAAGGCTGTGCAACCCACACAGCCAGAAGCAATGACAGGGAAAGCACTCTTGAAAGCTATACTCTCTCTCTCTGTGTGCGTTGCATGCTGGGAGTGAGTGAGCGTTGTGAGCGAGCGTGAGTGGTGACTCTCGTGTTGGAGTTCTTTTTTTCCTCTTTCTTTTTTTTATTTTTTCTTGGTTTTTTTGGGGGGGTTTTGTAGTTTGGATCTTTTTTCTTTTTGGGGTTTTTGCTTTTGTAGGGGGTGGTTTGGGGTGTAGGGGAAGCATGGCGGATGCAGGTGTGCGGGTCTTGAGCTCACTCACGCGTCGTCACGGTGTAAAAGTGGCGTCTGCAGTGAGCGTGGAGAGCTGTTGTTTAGCTGTGGGTGAAGTTGTGGGAAATAAGAACGTATTGTCTGCCTCAAGGATGAATAGTGCTATCGTTATCTTTTTAAGTACAATAGAAAAGGCTAACGAGTTAGTTCAGAGAGGAATTATACTTGATGGCGTTCTTACCCCCGTTTTACCACTTTCATTATCGTCAAAAAGAGTCACTCTCTCGAACGTACCGCCGTTTATTAGTGATGATGGTGATGATGTAGCATTGTCTCGCCATGGAAAAGTGGTCTCCTCGTTTAAAAAAATTTCAATTGGTGGCATTGGTGGCATTCTGAAACACGTGGTGTCGTTCAGACGCTCAGTTTACATGATTGTGAACAATGACGCTGACCTAGACCTTGCGCTGAATTTCCGAGTGGATGATTTTGAATATGTGGTGTTTATAACCACCGACAGGATTAAATGCTACGGCTGCGGTAAGGTCGGCCATCTGGTCCGAGCCTGTCCCAGCAAACAAGGAACGGCTAGCGCGGAAGGCGCAGCTAACGGCGGTGAGCTACCAGCCGATGAAGCAGCCGAGGTGGAGTCAGCGGTGGCACAGGTGAGCGATCATGATGGCGCTCATAGTGCTGGGACTGCGGAGAACACAGTGGTTTCAGTGCAGGAGGAAATCCAAAGTACAAAAGAGGTTGAAGACGAGGGAGACAAAGGTGAGTCAAGCGATAAAAGAGTTGTGGAAACTGATATGGGGGATGTTCGGGAGGCTGATGGTGGGCCTAATGAAACTGGTACGGAACAAACAGTGTTTAAGGTGCCATTGAAAAGGAAGAAGTCAGACAAGGTTTGTGATTTTCGGCATTTGAAGAAAATGGATCTTGAAGATGCCTCTGATCAGATCGACTGATCAGTTCCCTTTCAGTCGGTCACTCTCGACATCACGTCGGATGACCGACGAATTGGGATCTCGCTTAGAGAGACCAATCTACTTCGAGTGTAAACTAAACGAGCCAATGCACATTGGCATGCGATTATTTTTGGCATAGGCTGGCCTGTTTGGATCCTCCTTCACAACTTCTAGTAGAAATTCAGGGTATTATGGTCAACTTTTTCTGGGACAACTTGCATTGGGTCCAACAGGGTGTGTTGTATTTACCTAAGGAGGAAGGTGGCCATGGTTTGGTACAATTGAAAAGTAGAATAGCAGCATTTCGTTTGCAATTCTTACAAAGATTTCTGTATGGGTCGTTAGAAAATGGATGGCGGGCTGTTACATGCTCCATCTTACACAGCGTTATAGGAGTGGGGTTGGATAAATCTTTGTTTTTAATGGATCCTCCCAAATTGAATGTGAGCAAATTGCCAGTGTTTTATGAAAACCTTTTTAAGGTTTGGAATCTTTTCGATTTACAGAGGAATGAGATGACACCTTCTTCTATCCACTGGCTTTTGGAGGAGCCTTTAATAAATGGAGCTCGTTTTGATTTAACGAAGGACAATTCATCCTTTCATGGACTTAATGCGCTATTGTTGAATTCACAAATCTTTACTTTGGGACTTTTGATTCGCATTGCCGGGGTGGACTTTAAAAATACAGAAGAAGGGGCTTCATGCTTAAAGATCAAGTCTATGCGGACTGTTGAACGGATGCTAATGAGTTGGAAGTCACTGGTCAATGATGAAGAAAAAAGACTGTTATTGGACACTAATGGAATAATAAATGCTCCCATTTTACAAGACTGTTTCCCTCTTTTTACTTTGTTACCCAAATTAGAGGGTTGTAAGGGACCTTTTCTGGATGGTGAAAAATTGTGTTTGGACTTTTTGACAGCAACTGGTAAGGCTTTTTATAAGATATGTGTTAAAGTTTTCAATAAAAAGGTTTTGAATGGAAAAGTTGACACACCTTGGCGTAAAATATTGGGTATAGAAGAGAGTGTGAAACCTGAATGGAGGTCACTGTATAAGCCACCGTTACCCAAAAGGTCAGGGGATATACAGTGGAGACTTCTTCATGGCGCCATTGCAGTTAATGCTTTTATTTCTGTTATTAATCATGAAGTTTTGTCTGATTGTCCTTTTTGTTCAAAAAGAGAAACTGTGTTTCATGCTTTCATGGAATGTGACAGATTGAAACCGTTATTCTTATTTTTGGAAAAAAATTTCACTTCCTTTAATGAATTGTTTTTCATGAAAATTTTTGTTTTTGGTTTTAAATTTGTTAGAGCTAATAGGTTTACATGTCAGCTTTTGAATTTTGTTTTAGGGCAGGCTAAATTAGCTATTTATATGAGCAGGAAAAACAAGGTTGAAAGATTGTCTGGTGAAGATGTGGTGGTTGTGTTTTTAAATTTGGTGAAATCACGAGTGTTGGTTGATTTTTGTTTTTATAAGTCTACGAAGGATTTAGAAACTTTTGAAAAGAAATGGTGTGGTAATGGAGCTTTATGCTTAGTTATTGAAGAAGAGTTGTTTTTTACACCTTTGATGTAATTTATTTTAATGCTTTTTATTTTTGGTGTTTTTGTGACATGATGTAACGTTTAGAATTGTTGTAGCAAGTATACTAACAAAACGTGATTTATTGTAATAAAAGGTGTTTCAAATTCAAATGATCTCTCTCTCTCTCTCACACACACACACACACCCTTACATGAAAGACTGAAGTCTATCTATCTATCTACAATATATATAATATATAACAGTAGAATATATTTTTATAATTTATTACTTTCTTAAAACTAAATTATTTGAGAAGCAACATTATGCATTAGATGTGCGCACAGTTTTATACAGCATATAATGTTAATACATTTTTATTTATAATTAAATCATTAAAAATAAGTTGTTTTCAGAGAATCTTTAAATCAACACTTTTATTTAATTTAGTTAGATTTATGATTAAAACACGAAAAAAACTTAATTCAAGATATATTTATTATATTAAAAATTTTATTTCTTAAGTTAATTTATCTTGTTTTGAGGATGTTTAAATATTTTTACTGGAAAACAAAATGAATTTATAAAATGATTTTTGCAGCGTTATCACTAGAGTCACATCGATTTCATAGAGAAATGCAAACATAGATTGAGTTTTTGTGGCATCTGCCTTTAGAGTCCAGTAAAATACCTGCAGAGAGAGCCTATCTGGGCAAAGGTGGCTGTGGTGAAGATTGTCATCAGGCTGATATAGGACTATACCTTTATCTACCTGCTCTTTAGCTGTTCAGGGTCATTAAACACAAATTGCCCGCAGGGAAAACCCCACCCCCCATCAAACTGCATCTGACAGCACTGCGGCGCAGCAGGTGTAGAGTCAGCACATGTATTGCACAAAAACAACAACAACAACAAAAATCCTTTTATTAATCAGTATTATCATCTTCTTTTCCAATACTAAATATCTGAACATCCTTTAAAAAGACATTACTTGAGCACAATTGTGCATGAAAATACTTTTCTATTTTCCAAAACAGATTTTTCTTGTTTCTAGTCTGAAACTAGTTATTAATACTTTATGCAGTAAATGAATCTTGATTTAAGGATATTTCCATATTTTTACTGGAAAACAAGATTTTTTGCCATGTGTTGGATAGCTAGCGGATGGTAGAAGATTGTGTTGGAGAGCTCTTCGTTCCTTCCTGCAGAGCCAAGAGCTGCGCCACCATCCATCTCTGTTCCCTGCAGTCTGTGATCCTCGGGAGATATTTCTCATGATAATTAGTCATGCAGCCACACTTGCACATCTTGGATGTCTTCCACAGCAAATGTCATCATCAGACATGTCGTCGCTTTGCTGTCACCTCATATCAGATGCAGCAGACTAGATGAAAGCTGCAGACCTAGACTAAAGGCTGGAGGGTGTCTCAGAGTGACGTCAGCTTTCTTATAGACTGCGGTACCGTGTGTCCTGCATGAGTGCATTGTGTAACTGCATGTTGTGGACATGTCCAGCAGAGGGCTGCTCTGTTGGCCCAGGTCCAGTGAGAAGCTGCCGGGCTCTTCTGCTCAGAATCACCCTGATTTCAGAGATCAGTGACTGCACCGCCCTCAGGCTGGATGTGGCTGTGGTCTGGGATGGATATTAAAAATGTAATGACATCGTTTGTTTAAATTTGTAACATACTGCAGACTTTGACCAGTTCTAGAGAGTTTGACACTTTTATTTAGAGGACATTGGAAAGAGAAAAGTAAATACTAGATAATAGAGGGGAGGGGACAGGACAGGATCAGGAAGTGTCACAAGCTGGATGTGAATATTCATCATCAAAAATTCATTATTTAATGTCCATTGGTAAAAGTAGATGCATGCTGGGCCCTATGAAATCTGTTATGAATTTATTTATTTATTTATTTTTTTCATTTTAATTTAGTGAATTTGCCTCTCTCCCTCTCTCTCTTCCTTCGGCTTGCTCCCTTTTATCAGGGGTCGCCACAGCGGAGTGATCCACACAACCGATTTGGCACATGCTTTACACCAGATGCCCTTCCTGCAATTTAGTAAATTTGCCTAATCAAATAAATTCTACTAATAATTTCAAAATGAAATTGAATAAATTAATAATTAATTGAAATGTTAACCACATATTTAGTCATTTCATGAAAATAAAAACATGTAAAATGTAATAACATAGCATTATTATTATTATTATTATTAATCATAGAGGGCTTCAATTCACAGCATCGATAAACATAGACACATGCAAGGCCCTATGAAATCTGTTTTATTTTTTATGTAATTCATTTTTAATTTTTTGTTTCCAAATTCTGTTTTCCACTTAAAACATTTCTAATAAAACAAATTGAACAGCTTAATGATTAAGTCATGTTATGTTAATTTAACATGTTATTTTAGTCATGTTATGAAAAAAAATTACATAGCATTGAATATTTTATTTATTTATTTAATCAGAGGGCTTCGATATATATAT
>NW_015642520.1:601363-603467 GCF_001515625.1 Sinocyclocheilus rhinocerous
TAAACATTTGAGGACTTTGACTGTTGTATAAGAACAAACATGAAATCAATCAATCAAATCAAATCAAGAAACAGCGACACCAGAAAGAGTTTTACATTCAGAAAGGCCTTCTTCTCTGTCTTTCAGTTGAATAGATGAATTGAGATAATAATCTTGTTAGACCAATTTAGGCATTCAAGTCACAGAACACAGAGCACAGCGGAAAGTTGTTTTCAGTGTATACACTCACATTCCCTCACACAAACATGCAGGTACTCTCTTAGTATGATCTTTATATTGTTTGTGACACAAACAGTCATGCAGGCCTGCAGGGTGAAAGGACACACACGCAGCTGGAAAATGCATATGCTGTAACTTTTCAGATGCATCTTATGCTTTCACACTAAAGCAGAGAGTTGGAAAAATAAATGTTCTTATTGGCACGCTAATAAATGGGCAGTATAAACCTGCATCCCCTGAGAAAGCAGAGATGACTTGATGGAAAGCAGAACAGAAGAAAAATAAATACTGTATATATATATATATATATATATATATATATACATTAATATAAAGACAAATTAATTAAAAATAAAATAAAATAAATTGAAGTTGAAGTACATTTCTAAATAAATAAATTACTAAATTATTTAAATAAATACTAAAATCACTGAATTACTGAAATAAAAATAGTAAACATAAATATGAAAAAATACAATAAAAATTACAAAAGCATGTAACAAAATTACAAAAACTAAAATTAATATGAAAACTGAAAATACAAAAATAAAAGCGAATTTGAAGTATTAAAAATACTTTAATAGTATGCAGAGAATGCTAAAATAAATATGAAAAAAACTACACACATGTACAAAAGCATATAACAAAATTACAAAAGCATATAACAAAATTACAAAAGCATATAACAAAATTACAAAAGCATATAACAAAATTACAAAAACTGAAATTATTATGAAAACTGAAAATATAAAAATAAAAGCTAATTTAAAATATGAAAAAATATTTTAATGGTATGTAAATAATACTAAAATAACACTGCAGGATACAGTTTGGGTTTGGAATGACGATGAGTAAATATTCATTTTTTTGGTGAATTATTTCTTTAAAGAATTGCCCATTTTCACCCCCAAGCAGTTGGCGTCCACATTATTTGCTCCAGTTGTTATCGACTTTATGAAATCCATTAATCCGTTCAGCCGTCCGCAGGCTAAATCACCTAACCTGATGCTCTAACACCTCCATTTAATAAAGCCTAATCTCCGTACACAATCAGCAATTAATTTAAACACCTTCATCATAATTCTGGGAAATGATTTAGAATGAAACATGAATGATAATCTGAGAAGTGTCTCATTAAATGTAAACCTCTCCTAATATGGAGATTGATAGCATTGATAATAGTGGTTTTTACCTCTCGGTGTCCCCCCGTGTTTCACGTCAGATGGTACGGTCCTGATGAAATGAGGAATTGCTGTAGTTGGTGCTTGTAGATGTTGCCACTTAATTAATTTATCCTGAAGAGATCGAGACATCAAAGAGCTTCATCCAATCTGCCATTAATCGTAATTTGATGGTGGAGTGGGAGGAAGATCAAAGTTTGGACGTGAAAAGCTATTATGGGATAAGCAGATGCAAAATTACATTGGAGAGAACTCACAACACTCAGCAGTTTGTCCAAAGGCTCTCTCAGGCTATTTTAGCTTGTTCAGATGTTCTCCGCTTGCGGCGATAAACACTTGACATGCTGCCTTCCAGGAAGAGCTGGGTAGAAGTCGGATTTCAAAGCCCTTTTCACACGAAAACAGTTCGGTTGCACCAAGTTTTGGTTAATCTGGTTAGCCCTGCTGAGAAGATATGTTTTGTGTGTTTGTTGGTGTTCAGAACCTATCACTTCCGTAATCTGACACATTTCTGAGAAACAAAGGACATTCAAGCAGACAAATTGTAGGATGACTTGAGTTTTGCAACTGGGAATTAAGTGGATTGGGAAAAGTGTCTCTGTATGACACTAGGTTGGAGAGGCTTAAAAATAAGAGGCCTTTTGGGAAAAGAAAGTCATTTCAGATTTCATTTTGATGAACAATTATGGAGACCATTATTTTAT
>NW_015642520.1:603898-617630 GCF_001515625.1 Sinocyclocheilus rhinocerous
AAATACTGTATATATATATATATATATATATATATATATACATTAATATCAAGACCCTATGCACAAAAGCTTTAAATTAGGCTTAAAAGGTCCATACTGGCCACTAAGCTTCAGATAAATCAGCTCTCTCTGCTCTCTGGTACCCAACAGCCCATAACATCAGGATGAGCCATGGCTTTAGAAGGTTAAACCAATCATTGTCAGGCTTTATTATCTGATATACTGCTGTTTTCCTAGAGTATTCTGTAAAACCTACACTTTTCCTCAGTTTGCCTCCAGAGAATTAGTATTTGATTTACAGAAATTCTGTGCTGATCTGATTAGATGGATTTTTAAACCACAATCACACAAAAATATTCTAGTTTCCTGCCATTCCTTGCATAATACTCATATACTAAAATATTTTTATGATTATAGCAGTAGACTGTGCACATTGTTTTTATTTTTATTTTTGCATGCATGAAACACCAAACTGCAACATACAACAGATCTCACAATGCAATGTACTGAATTGAAAGGGATACTTCATGAAAATTGAAAAACAAAAATAGATAACTCACTCTCATGTCATACATTTCATCTGTGGAAAAATGCTTCAATGTTTTTTTGGACTGTGTGGATGAAAAGATTTGAAACATTCTTCAAAATATCTTGTGTTCTGCAGAAGAAGAAAAAAAAACACAAGGGTGAATAAACAATTTATCGTTGCATAATTCATATAGTTTCATATACTGCTTTTTAAACATATATAAAACACAGTTAATGGGGTAAGATGCCCTCCAGGGCAAAAATCTCAATTCATTTAATAACTGGCTATGATATTCTTAATGAATACATAAAAAATTAAAAATAAAATAACACACACACACACACACATACAGTATATACATGCATACATGTCTGTCACAGAATTTATTTACCTTTCATAAAATAAATGAATCCCTTTTACTGGAATTCTGTTTTGTCATTGGTTATTCAATTATTCAACTAAATTGTTAAAACACAATTTTAAACAGATGATCTGCTATTTTATATTAATGATACTTGAATAATTTGAATTAACAATGAATAACACTGAATATGTTACAATTTAAAAAGGAAATGTGCATTGTTCTTAAGCGGCATCTTTCCCCATCTGACCCTACTGTTCAGTATGTAGTAAACAGTTCAATGTTGTTCTATTTAGAACATGCTTTTGAAACAACTTAATAGGGAAAAAGTACTCCTAAAATTAGCTATAGTAAGCAGTATATACTATGCTCTATTCAAGTATTAAGACAGATCTCTTTTCCTCAACTTTCTCTTCACTGCTGCCTCACATTTGATCTTCTCTTCAGTGATGAAACATGTTCTGCATTTCATGATGCTGCCATCTGTCATTCAGGCAGAAATGTGCACGCATGCGCACACACACACACATTCTTAACACATACTGTGTAGTCACAGCAGTTGGGTGCTGGGAAAGGTCACAGAATTCACTGTATATTCATAGTTCTTTTCAAACTGTAGTCAAAAGAAGTAAATCAGTGAAAAAAGAATCTATTATCAAGCAGGACTTTTCTAAAGAGTAATTTCCAAACAATTTTCACTATTAAAAATTTTTTAGAGGTTCTTTACAATAAACTTTTTCACACTAGGGCTGACCTTGGGAGATATAACCAATCTTGAGACCCCACATCAATCTTTCCTCCCATCTAAATCATATTATTGCACTGGTTAGGCCTACTTGTCAATTTCATTGCATTAGCATAAGGCTTATACTACCTTTCAAAATATTTTTGAAAAGGGTCTCTTACAGTCACCAAGGCTGCATGTGTGTGATCAAAATACAGTAAAAAAAGCAATACTGTGAACTTTAAGCAGCCATTACTCCAGTCTTCAGGTCACACAATCCTTCGGAAATCATTGTAATATGCTGATTTGCTGATTTGGTAAATGTCTTCACTGTCACTTTTGATCAATTTAATGCATTCTTGCTAAATAAAGCACTACTTTTTTCAACTGACCCCAACATTTTGAACAGTAGTGTACTGTGCGCTTACAGTATATGAGGATCTTGCATTGACTTTGTAGAAAGTAGGACACTAAAAAGTTCTTGATGTAATCCTGAGGTTCTTCAGATTGGTCTATAGGTTCTTCAGTGAAGGACTACATGTGATAGATGGTTTTCTAAAGAAATAAAACATTATTTAAGGAGCTTATACAACTGGGATGTTTTTGTTCTAACTGGGACTTTTATTTTGAAGGGTGTGGAAACTAAATCAGCTCAAACTACAGACCGCCCCTTTTCAGCGCTTTGCTGGTTGTCTTCTGTCTTCTGTTTGTATTTCCAGAGCATGCATGAAGGAAAGGTCATATGAATTTATGAATGAACAAAATTCTAAAGATAGCTGCACACTTGTTTCTCAGACACTTATGGCCTATATTTCATAAAAGGAAAATTGCTCTTGTATACAACTTGCAGCATGCAAATGAGTAAACATGGAAGAAGTGTAAATATATGAAACAAAAATACAGAACTTTCCTTTTCCTTAAGCCTTTATCACCAGTAGAACAGAATCTTGATTACAGTTTTTCTCGATTGCTAAAATTTCAAAACCATAACGCCATTTTTCAAAAAGCACACCCATCTGACCCAGAACAAAAACGGGATGCTGAGGCGGAATAATTTTTATTTTATTTATTTTTTTTACAGTTGTGCTGTGTAGTACATGAATGAATAAAAATGTGGCAATGTATACATTGGTTGTGTCTTTTGTGTTCATGTGAAAAGATTTTTGAGGGGGAGAACCACAAGCAACATAACTTACCAGTTTTGGATATATTGTTTTGAATTTATTGCACCAGTGTGTAATACTATGTTGTAGTGTGTGTGTTTTTGAAAGCTTGTGTGTGATGTCTGAGGGAAAAGTTTGGTTTTTCAGCAAGAATGAATGGTTTTGAGTGTAGAGCTTCATTTTGACCTGAAAATAGGATGTTTGGGGAATTGGGTGAGACGTTATGGATTTGTGTTTACTGTTTTGAGAATACGAGGCATAGTTTCAAGAAATGTGTTTAAGCAATCGAGAAAAACTGTAATCATCATAC
This sequence comes from Sinocyclocheilus rhinocerous, assembly GCF_001515625.1. NCBI lineage: Eukaryota > Metazoa > Chordata > Actinopteri > Cypriniformes > Cyprinidae > Sinocyclocheilus > Sinocyclocheilus rhinocerous. The sequence continues at coordinate 606,986 of NW_015642520.1, forward strand.
TTAGGAGCCGATGGAAATCATTAATAGGACTTTCACGCCATGTTGCTAGTACATCTTTATTTTCTTATCAAAGGGATTCCTGTAATCCCTTGAGCAACCTGGGACCCCCTTGGAGCAACATGAGTCTAGGTACCTTGTTAAAGGGCACAATATGGCTAATGGCTTGCTTTTTCCAAGGATCAAACCAGCAAACAGAAACTGTTTCATTTTTTAAAACTGCCAATGGATGTCATTGTCTCAAACCCAACCACCCGCACAGCATGAAAGGTGTTATTATTTTCAGCATGGTGAGATTTTACCTGCAGCTCACATTTCACTCACGTGAGCTGGTAATAATGCAGAGGTTGATAGAATGGTTGAACAGTTTCCGTCCCCCCGTGTGATACATGAGATGAGCCCAGCGGGACCTATCACTAGTTTCAATCTGCTGATGGCTACGAGCAAATGGGAGTCAAGCATGGACGCAGTAAACAAAGAATAATCAGGGTGGAGTATTAGCTGATGAGAGAATGATACCACGACCACACAGAGTGGAATAGCACGTACACACATGCACATGTTTGTTTTTCTATCATGATAGGCACTTTCCATTGACTGCTATTGTTTTTATACTGAGCTAATGGTGTTTCACCAGGTTTTTCGATTTTTTTCCCCCAAGTTTTTATTTTATGTTTGGGGTCAGTACGTTTTTTGTTGTTGTTGCTGAAAGAAATCAATACTTTTATTCAGCAAGCATGAATTAAATTGATCAAAAGTGAGAGTGAAGACATTAATGTTGTTACAAAAGATTTCTATTTTAAATTTATGAGGGTTTCCACAAAAATATTAAGCAGCACAACTGTTGTCAACATTGATAATAATAATAATAAATGTTTCTTGAGCACCATATCAGTATATTAGAATGATTTCTGAAGGATCATTTGACACTGAAGACTGAAGTAATGACTGCTGAAAATTCAGCTTTGCCATCACAAGGATTAATTTTTTGGGATACATTTTTTATAGATTTTACATATATAGGGTCACATACAAATGTCCAAAATCATCTTCACAATAAACAGAACAAATTAATTCTGGGGGGATCCCATCTGGCCCAGGTGCTTTCCCCTTCTTTGCTGTTTTTAGTGCTGCATACAGCTCTTCAAGTGTTGTAGGTTGGCTCATTTGCTTAGATTCACTTTGTGTTAATTGTGGTAGATCAATGTCATGAAGAAATTTATAACACTCAACCATATCTATACTATCCTTTGGCTGATATAGATCTTTAAAATGTTCTGCAAACGTTTTATTTATCTCTCTAGGATTGGTTATTATTAGGCCTTTTGTAGGTGAATAAATGGTATCAATAATAGCCCTAGCTTCACTTTGTCTTAGTTGTAACGCCAATAACTTGCTGGGTCTTGGCCCATTATAATAATAATTCTGCCGAACACTATGCATAATGAATTCAGCCTTTCTTCGAAGCAGATCGTTTAACCTAGACCTGGAACTCTTTAACGCACTTTCAACAGCTCTATAGAATTTCTTCTTCAACTCTGTCTCTTGGGAAAGGCAACTTTGTTCTAATTCCTCAATTTGTGCTTTTCTTACTTTGTTTAAATGAGATGAAAAAGAGATAACAAAATCTCTAATAAAGCCTTTTGTAGCCATCCATACCATCATGTGGTTATCCACGCTATTAAGGTTTATGTTCAAAAAGTCTTTCAACTTATTTCTAAAATCTATTAAAAACCCAGAGTCTTGTAGAAGAGTTGTATTAAATTGCCATCTTGGAGATCTATCATGTGAGCAGTCAATAAACTTTGTCAGCAGTGGGTTGTGGTCAGATATTACAGCAGGAAGGATTGCATTGCTCTCAAAGCAACTTGCTGGGTCTTGGCCCATTATAATAATAATTCTGCCGGACACTATGCATAATGAATTCAGCCTTTCTTCGAAGCAGATCGTTTAACCTAGACCTGGAACTCTTTAACGCACTTTCAACAGCTCTATAGAATTTCTTCTTCAACTCTGTCTCTTGGGAAAGGCAACTTTGTTCTAATTCCTCAATTTGTGCTTTTCTTACTTTGTTTAAATGAGATGAAAAAGAGATAACAAAATCTCTAATAAAGCCTTTTGTAGCCATCCATACCATCATGTGGTTATCCACGCTATTAAGGTTTATGTTCAAAAGGTCTTTCAACTTATTTCTGAAATCTATTAAAAACCCAGAATCTTGTAGAAGAGTTGTATTAAATTGCCACCTTGGAGTTCTATCATGTGAGCAGTAAATAAACTTTGCCAACAGTGGGTTGTGGTCAGATATTACAGCAGGAAGGATTGCAATGCTCTCAAAGCACATCCTGAATTCACGAAAACATAGAATATAATCTATTCTAGAATGTGTCTGATGTCTCGAAGAAAGGAAAGTGTAATCTCTAACCAATGGATTCTGAACACGCCATACATCTACGAGATTAAAGGTTTGCATAAAAGACTTAAAATTTGCTGATGTTATCTCTTGTGATTTAGTAAATATAGTAGTGGATTATCAAGCATCAAATCTGCAAGTGCATTCATGTCTCCTCCAATAATGAGTGCATACTCATTTAAGAGCAGCAACTTGCGTGTTAACCACTGAAAAAAAGTTTACATCAAAAACTGCTGGGGCATAGACGGAGACAAAAGCTATTTTCTTACCTTGAATATTTGTACAGAAATAGCTCAATCTACCAGATTTATCATTACTACATTTTTCAATAAAAAGAGGAAGGTTTCGTTTAATGAGTATAAGAGACCCCTTTGTTTTTGTGCCATCACTGGATGCAGCAATAACTTTATCAAATTAGTTTTAAATACGAGCAACATCGGTTGTTTTTAAATCTGATTCTTGGACTAAAGCCACATCTATGCAGTGTCTGCGTAAACTATCCAAAAACTTAGTTCTCTTTATAGCACTATTTAAACCTCTGATGTTGATAGATATAACTGAAATCTTAACCATTATCAAAGAGACTGTAAACTTGAACTATATTAAAGGTCAAATAATGATTTGTTTTAAACATTTTAAACATAAAAGTTATTTGATTGCACATTTCCTTACTAACATAAAAGAGAAAATACATGGCAGGACGAAACTCCCCCCTCTCCCCGACTGCTGACTATTCCCCCACGTGTGTGTCGGAACCATGACAGCATCATACGTTCCACTGATCTGAGACTCACCCGCTCCCCTTCCGTGCGTAAACATCAAAAACAAAGGTTAACAGGAACAATAGAACTATAAATTGCACTTTCAACTGAAAGCACGCCTTTCTGCGTTAAATACTTTTAAAACTAGTGGTGTCAGTCCGGAACAAAAAAAGCAATCCTGAATAGTAATACCAAACTTAACAACAGTATGACGTTAGAGATGAAACAGCATTTTAGCTTATCGATAGGTTTATCCAAAGTAATGTCAAGTGTCCTAGATCACACAGTTTCATAGACAGGTCTACCAGTATTGATGGCTGGTTAATGATCATTTTCTATTTGTGTCCATCTGGTATGGATTGACATCAGCAAAAGTAAGCTGCCGTCTTGCACGCGAAGTATCAGCGATCTGCCGTCGGAACTCCTCTTCTTCCTGGGGCGAAGAGAAAGACAGTTTCTCACCATTGTGCATAACGCGCAGAATGGCTGGGTAAATCAGAAAAGACTGGATTCCTGCTGCCCGCAACTCCTTCCGTGTATCAGCAAAGCTTCTCCGTTTTTGCAAAGCATAAGCACTGTAGTCAGCAAAGAATTTCAGCCGATTCTCGCCATCCAGAATTGGTCCCCTCTTGCTCACCTCTCTAGCCCCATCTAAGATAGCCTGACGGTCTTGATATCTCAGCTCTTTAAAAATCATAGTGTGACCCGTCTCCGTGGACCTCTGCTGTTCATAGATGCGGTGGGCTCGTTCGATCTCTATCGGCCTGTTTCAGAGCGAAGGGATCCTCTTTGGAAGCATTTCTTGGAGAAAGCGTATCACGTCATCTCCCTCACGGTTCGGTGCAAGACCAACAATCCGAACGTTATTGCGTCTTTCTCGATCTTCCAATTCTGCCAGCTTTACTTGAAACTTAGATACTGATCTGATTTGCAGCCGACAACGTCTTGTTTCATGGCCTCTGGTCTAGTGTTGGTCATAGTCCACCTTGTCGATAAGCCAGCGCATGACGGTCATCTGTGATTGAAATTCCCCAGTTAAAGACTGTATGCACTCTGTCACATCTTTCATCGCAATATGCACTGCGTTCCGGACAACTTCTTCCAACGTGTCTTGTTGCTTCGTTAATGCCATCGAAATGGCGTCCGCCATGTTTTCGCTGCAAGTTGAGGATTTCATCCTTTTTCCAGTCGGGGTTTTCACAGGCGACGGTGCAGCTTTCTTGTTGGCATTCATCTTGTTGAAAGGTATATTTAGAATGTTCAATTTGAATACTTTAACCTGTTAAATGTTAATAAATAAGGGAGCGTGCCAGGAGCTCTAAAGATCTGCAGCCATTATGTACGAAGCGTCACGTGATCTCCGCAAGGATTAATTATTAAATATATTAAAATAGAAAATAGAGTTATTTTAAATTGTAATAATATTTCACAATATTACTGTTTTTACTGTAGTTTTTATTTTTTGAACAGTAGTATCTGTATGTGTGTGTGCATACAGTAGTATGTGTGTGTGCATATATCAATATATATCAAGAACATTCCTAAACATCAGACACCTCTTCAGTATGGTAATCAAAGCAGTGATTAGTTTCTGAGGGCGTGCAGATCAAAAATGAATTATGCAGCAAAACTGTCCTCCCCCACTAACACTGGCACTTTTTTCTGTTCATCTTGTGATGTGAATGTGAAACAAGAGTTATTAAGGGTTTTTGAAGAGCACTCTTAAACCACTAAACCTTTCACAGTATCTGTCAGACAGTAATCTCTCTATTCCCCCCACCCACCAAATATAAGGTTAGCCTGCATAGGGTGTGGACAATTGTCTGCAGGAGCTACTTATTAAGTCTCGCCATTTAGCCAGGGCGAGATAGCCTTCTGCAGTAGTAGGGGGTTGTTTCTCTGCAGAGGCTTGGAGGTGTGATGGAAGTGCCAGGCTCCCTCACCACTCAGTCACAACGTGCACCTTCACCGGAGTTCTAGGGCCCGTTCTTCGTACCTCGCTTAATACATCTGAGATGATTTGAAAGATGCCAGATCTTCTAATCGTGATAACTGATCTCTGGCTAATTTGGTTCTTCAAACGAATTTGCGGATTTGATTAAAATATCTGGATTAAGTTGTCTAAGAAGATTCATGCCAAAAATCATGCCAAATCGTCAACAATCAAATCCAGCTAACTGAGTTAGCGACGTACAAAGAACGGACCCCTAATCACCCACACCGGTTTTGGATTCATCAGCAATCACTCACCACATATAAGCGCACACCTCTCACTCAGTATTCATCTGATCTCAAACTGGGCTTTGGACTGCTTATCTGTGTTCCATGTGTGCCTGTGCTCCTTCGCTGTCTCCCATGCTCCATATTCATCTCCTCCCAAGAAGAGTGCTTTCCATCCTCTGCGCAGCGTCCACAATCTCTCATCCACCTTCAAGGACAGTATCTCTATTATCATTCAGTCTCGTCATGTATCTCTGTGGTCTTTTGCATTCATTATCTGTTACATTGGTGCTGCAATAAACTGTTTACACTGACATCTTCCAGTCATTCTGTTACAAGTGGGGGTAAGTACAGCATTAGAAAGGTGGAGCAGTAGATGTCTCATTGAATTGAGAGGAGGTTTAATCTGTTGTAGGTTAATGGTGGAGGCTGAAGGTGAGCTGGAAGGATTCCACCTCCATAACTAGAATGTGGCTGGTTGGAATCCCTGGTGGGGAACTTAAATACTTCACATAACTGCCTGCCTCTGCATTTCTTTAAAAATTCTATATAATTTTGTCCAAATAAATGTAATAATACACTAAAACTTTAATTAATCATTGTCAAGTAAATGGGCATTACAGCATTATAATGTGTAGTATGAAAAATTATGAAAGCTGATAGTGTATTTTAAGTTTATATAACTAGATGCCAAAAGTTATCTCAATGTAAAAATGAAAACGGGCACTTGAGGGCGCTCGGGAGGAGCGGGCACTTGAGGGCGCTCGGGAGGGGATTCAGGGACTGGAGCCCTCCTTGGACTAAGCACGGGGACAGGAGCCCTCACTGGGCTAAACTCGGGAGCTGGAACCCTCTCTGGACTAAACTCGGGGACTGGAGCCTTTACTGGACTAAACTCGGGGACAGGAGCCCTCACTGGGCCAAACTCGGGGGCTGGAGCCCTCACCGGGCCAAACTCGGGGACCGGAACCCTCTCCAGGCTAAACTCGGGAACAGGAGCCCTCCGTGGGCTATACTCGGGAACTGGAGCCCTCCCTGGGCTTAACAGGGGATCTGGAGCCCTCCCTGGACTTAACAGGGGATCTGGAGCCCTCCCTGGACTTAACTGGGTATCTGGAGCCCTTCCTGGGCTAAACTAGGAATCAGGAGCCCTCCCTGGGCTTAACTGGAGATCTGGAGCCCTTCCTGGGCTTAACTGGAGATCCGGAGCCCTTCCTGGGCTAAACGGGGGATCCGGAGCCCTCCCTGGGCTTAACTGGGGATCAGGAGCCCTCACTGGGCTAAACGGGGGATCTGGAGCCCTTCCTGGGCTGAACTGGGGATCTGGGAAGCGCTTACGAGGTGCTGGCACTGGAGGGCGCTCTGGAGGAGCAGGCACAGCAAAGCGCTTTCGAGGAGCTGGCACTGGAGCGCACTCTGGGGCTGGAGCCGACACTGGAGCGAGCTCTGGGGCTGGAGGCGGCCCTGGAGCGAGCTCTGGGGCTGGAGTGAGCCACGACCGACGGGCTTGACTTTGGAGTGGCCGGCGGGCTTGAAACGGCCGGGGGGCTTGACACAGGAATGGCCAGCGGGCTTGACGTTGCGGCAGCCGGCGGGCAGGAAAGAGCCGCAGCTGGCGGGCTTGACTTCGGCGTGGCCAGCGAGCTAGACTTCGGAACGGCCGGCGGGCTGGAGAAAGCCACGGCCGGCGGGCTTGACTGAGGAACGGCCGGCGGAGGCTCTCCAGAGCTCCGTGGGGCGATGGTAAGTCATCCCGAGCCGGAAGAGCATCACGAGGGTTTCCCCCTTGAGGGAGCTGGCGAGGGCAAACGGCACGAACGCCCTTGCGTAGACGATGGGGTTGGGGCTTGCCTGAGCCACGGCGATGAACCTCGCTCGTTCCTCCATATGAGCGGGGAGAAACGAACGGGAAAACAAAACACTTTTAAAAACGGGGAAAAAGGCGCCGCTTACTTTCAGTTTTGGGTTCGCTGTTCTATCACGCTTCACGAGGGAGGAACGAGGAGACGCTGGAGAATACGTGAACAAGAATTTAATTCAATAAACAAAGGGATACAAATACTGGAACTTATGAATGATATTTAACAGCGGACGGGAAACAAGGGGCAGAACACACTATAAATACACAGACACTAATGGGACACACCTGGGAGCAAATTAACTAATTAATCAAACGCAGCTGGATACGAATTCACACAACGTGAACAGGAAAGACCAAATAAGGAAAACAGGAACTCAACAGGAACATACACGTGACAGTTGCATGTTCATCATGTTAAAATGTTGTTTAATATAGTTGCATTTGCACTTTCCAGTAAGTTTTATCTGTTAAATAAACTTAATTCCGTCAAATTCGTCCCCCTCATTCAAGTCCTCGGTTCACTTGCACTCATAATATCAGCACAGCATCAGATTTAGCATGCTCAGTATCTCCAGCTCATCGGTTCTCAGTATGTCGAACATGTCCGAAAGAAACGGTTCTCGGTTCAGTGTACTGGTGATTCGAGAACTGTTGACTCGAGAACCGCTGTACCGTTCGGTACTACATGCATGCTCAGTATCTCCAGCTCATCGGTTCTCAGTATATCGAACATGTCCGAAAGAAATGGTTCTCGAACGTGTCCGAAATGTCGAACGTGTCCGAAAGAAACGGTTCAGTGTACTGGTGATTCGAGAACTGTTGACTCGAGAACCGCTGTAGCAGTACCGTTCGTTCGGTAGTACACGCATGCTCAGTATATCTGCTCGTGCTCATCGGTTCTGTCAGTCTGCATAGCATGTTTCAGTGCTGTTGGAGTTACAGGAGTAACGAATACTCCGAGATATTGGTTTATTTCGAGTCGTAGGGACTGTAAGGCATGTCTGAAAGTGAGAAACTTTAGAAAATTGTGAATCAGTGCCGACTCGAGATGCGAACTGTTTTGTACGATTCAGTCCGATTTGGTGAACCGGTTCGAAGCTAAAGCACCTTTACAGTCTCAAGTCTTTTTTGTTTGACTATCTCAATATTTTGGTGCACTGAGCTTTTCTTCTACTCTGATGAGTCCCTCAGTCCCTGCCGCTGAAAAACAGCCCCACAGCATGAGGCCTCTACCAGCACACTTTACTTTTGGGATGGTACTCTGCAGGTGACGAGCAGTGCCTGGTTTCCTTCAAACGTAATGTTTGGAATTGAGGTCCATCAAAGACCAGAGAATATTGTTTCTCACAGTCTGAGGGTCCTTTAGGTGCTTTTACCAGGAGGCCAGCTCTGGGAAGAGTCCTGGTTGTTTCAAACGTCTTCCGTTAAGGGTAACAGAGACTACATGCTTCTATGAACCTTCAATGCAGCAGAATTTTTTCTGAACTCTTCCCCAGATGTGTGGCTTGACACAAACCTGTTTCTGAGCTCTACATGCAGTTCTTTTAACCTCAGTGCTTGATTTTTGCTCTGATATGCACTATCAGCCGTTAGACCTTTTATTAAGACATGTGTGCCTTTCCAAATTATACCCATTCAATTGAATTTGCCACAGGTTAACTTCACTCAAAGTGTAGTATCATCTAGAAGCAATATGAATGCTCCTAAGCTAAATTTCAACTGTTCCAGATAAGGGTATGAGTACTTATGCAATGGAATCATTTATGTTTTTTATTTTTAATAAATTTACAAAGATGTTAAAAACCAGTTTTTTGCTTTACCATTATGGTGTATGGAGTGTAGATTGATGTGGAAGTGTAGTATCATCTAGAAGCAATATGAATGCTCCTAAGCTAAATTTCAACTGTTCCAAATAAATTTGCAATGGAATCATTTAAGTTTTTTATTTTTAACAAATTTGCAAAGATGTTACAAACCAGTTTTTTGCTTCACCATTATGGTGTACGGAGTGTAGATTGATGTGGGAAAAAAAGTAATTTAAAGCAGTTTAACATAAGGCAGCAACATAACAAAAAGGGGTATGAATACTTTCGCAAGGCACTGTATTTATAATGTAACATTAGAACGACAAATGGATATTAATTTTGAGATCTGCTAAAGATTACATGTAACAGTGCTATTAAATTACTCGTGTTTTTTATTTATTTATTATTTTTAAGCGAGTGTTAGATGATAAAGGTAATCAGCATGAAATATTACATTCACTACTGGCAATATATTCAATATTGTTCAATCAAATAAATAAATAAATAACACTCTCTGATAACCAATGTTGCTCTGATATATTGTGCCTAGCTCCATAACTACAACATGACAGGCTGCTCAATGAGTTAAAAAAAAGTGAAAGAGTTAGAGGGTTCCATCACCTTCAGTTGCAGCAGTCCAAAACATCTTTTGAGCTGCACTCCTGCCTGTATAAAATTAAAAAACATGTCAACAATGAATACGCCAACACTTATATTTTAAACTGAGTGCATTTATAATTTATATCCCTGTAGTCTTTACACTTGACTGCTGAATGCTTGACTGCACTTTCATCATAACTGAATTTCTCCATGTTCCTGTCATAAAATGGCCCTGTCATTAATTATTGAATGTAATTACAGTACTTTGAGGTAAAGAATGGATTTTCACCCACTTAAATTGCAACAGGTGTCCATGCATTTCCTTGGAAGGGCATGTGGACTCACTTTACATTTTTAAGTACTTAACTGAGATGAAATATATCTTGTTCTGTTGTGATTCTGAAGAGAAGGTGGAGATGAGGGGACAGGGTGGAGAAATTACTTATCCTGTTGCCATCAATGCGCTCATCAATACAACTGCAGCACAACATTGGAGCGTCTCCCTGACACACACACACACACACACACACACACTAGCGAGTTGGAAGTATTTATATTTATATAACCAATGGAAGTATTCAACCAGTGGAAACAGGTTTAAAACATGGTATGAAATATAATATTCCATGTAAAATTTCTATATTAAAAAGCCATAAAAATATTATTTCCATGAAAACACTGTGAAGTACATTTGTGTATACTGTTTGTGTAAATCAATCAATCAATCAATCAGTCAGTCTGTCTGTCTGTCTATGACATGCATTATGTATTAAAGGGGTCATATGATGCGATTAAAATTTTTCCTTTCTCTTTGGAGTGTTACAAGCTCTTGGTGCATAAAGAAGATCTGTAAAGTAGCAAAGACTAAATTCTCAAATCCAAAGAGATATTCTTTATAAAAGTTGAGTCAACCACGCCTACCTAAAACGGCTCGTTCTAACACGCCCCCACATACCTACGTCACGATGTGGGAAGATTTGCAAAACGC
>NW_015642520.1:617779-622901 GCF_001515625.1 Sinocyclocheilus rhinocerous
CCTCGCTTTTCAGACCGATGAGCTTTGTAAAAATCGACGCGTTTCAGAAAGGTGGGGCATAGAGGAGAAACAATAATGTGTTTTTTTAACCTTAAACCGCATAAACACATTTCATTACACCAAATACACAAAATAATGTTATTTTTAGCAACATCATATGACCCCTTTAATACAGTAAAGTTAAATTAAAGCAAATCCTGCAGAAATTTTGAAGCTAAAAATTAGAATTTTTTTGATAAAATAAAACTTCCTATCACAGCTTAATATTCAGAGACAATTAAGTAAGTCAAAGAGTTTAAACAACATTGTGGTAATATTGCCCTTTCTTTTAGCTTTTAGCATCACAACAAAACATTTGCTCAACCAGTCGCATAAGTTTGACGCGGGACTACTTGCATGTCAAACCAATGGCATATGGGTTGTTTGGGAAACCGATTTTACCATGAATCCATCCATTCTCTAAATCACTTCCTCTTATGTATGGTGTCTGGTCTGGAGATTATAGCAGTCTCTCGGGCCATTGCAGGGAAACACCCAGAACAGGAACGTAGAGGATACCTGTTTGAAAACATTATTACTGTTCAATCAGTGGTGCTAGTGCTGCAAAAATGACATACTTAAGCTTTAATCAAACGGTCTTTGGGTCGGACCATAACAAGATGTATTCATTATTTCCTGGTGAAATGGAATTGGGCCACATTAACTAGTCCACTCACAGGAAGAGAGCACAGTGTAGCAGGTAATGAGGTCATGCATGTGCAGGCATGGTACTCACAGATGGATAGTTTTAGATGAAGCTAAATCATTTTATTTCAGCCTTCAGTTAACACTTTATAGCTACGGAGCCATAAGAATCATCCCAAATGCTGAATTAATTAGACTAGAAACCTGTTCTCATCCTTCCCTAAATCTCAAGCATTATAAACATGCAAATGCAGAACCACACACACAGACATTTTAGTAAATATAAATATGTTAGATTTTATATATATTAGATCTTGCCAGTTAATACAGTATATTAGAAATCGGTGCAGCACAGGTATATGAGAGTATATGATACTTGTATGTTCATCTGTGAGCATATGACAAGAGATGTGAGATGTTTTTAAGCAAAGCTACAGCTGTCTCAAAATCTGCCTAGGCTCATTAAAAGCGGAGAAAAGTCACTCTCTATTTTGCTCTGTCTCTGTGGGAAACCCTGTGCACTGCCTGCTTAAAGTAGAGAGAGATATATTGACATAGAATAAACCTTCACACAAATAAAATGCTGGATTACAAGTGATGCATCAGCTCTTGTGCAGAAGAGATATTCCTCTTTATCGCCACCTGGAAGAAGGTGCAAAATAGTAAAATGGGCCATACAGTTCTTTGCAGCTGTAGCGTCTGGACCAATCAAACACACAATATATATGTTGTTAGCTATATTTAACAAATACTCTGTAACACCCCTCAGTTAACAAGCCATATGAGGACCTATGGACCCTTCCCCCGAAATGCGTAACACCTCAGGAGGGCAGAACAGGCCTCTGGTTCCATGGCAACCAACGCTGGTATCACTGGGTTTATTGCCTTCTTAGAATTGACAGACAGTTGACCCTGAGAGGTCAAGTAAATATCTACAGCGGATCTAAATATTTATAATTAATTATAACTAGTTATGATTAATTATTCATATTTCCCCATGAATGAGCTGATTCGCTACACAGCTTAATATTAGTAAAACTAAAGAAATGTGTTGTGGGGCTAATAATGTACGAACACTTTGTAAGCCTTTGTTATTTAATGGAGAGGAAGTTGAGCAGGTGGGATTATTGGTGAGAGACAAGTACCTCTCACTGATCTTTATACTGTGGCATTAAAAATGAAAGCCTCTGTTATTATGGGAGACTCTTCTCATCCCCTGCATAGTTCATTTTAGTTACTTCCATCTGGCAGAGGTATATACCTTTGGTGAAAAAGGCCCAGTATAAGAAGACCTTTATTCCAACTGCCATTGGTATTTTAAATAGGATCTTAAGATGAAATGTGGGTTTAAAGTGATATAATGTTAATTGTTGTTGTGATTATTATTTGTATTGTTTGTTGAGCCTTTGTCTAAAGACAATTGGGGATAGACAATAAAGCTTTTGAACTTGAATTTGAATCCTATAGTTCCTTAGATTTTATTTTACATTTTTATTTTTTGGTACAATCAATCATTACCATATTGGTTATCAGCTGATATCAGATATTTTTAATTGATTTAAATTAAACAATTTAATTTAAACAACTTAATTTAAAAGCATTACCTAAAGTTAACCTTAAAAAAATCTGTATTTTTTTTAAATCAAATCTCAAAATGAATATCCATTTCTCATACTGTACATGTTTTATGTTTGACAAAATAATATAGAATTTTAATATTGACAATTTATCAGTTTTCAGCCAAAACATTTTAATTTCAGCCAGCGCATGAATAACTTCTTTTCCCTGAAGTCCAATTTTAATTTTTGGCAATGTTTCTTGTTCCAAAAATCTGTGATTTATTGGTATTTCAGTTCCACATGACTATTTTTCAATCTTTCTTATCCTTAAAATACACTGTTTTCACTACAGTACTTAGACCTCAGTATTTAATGATGTTTGTTATTTATGCTGAACTCATGCATTGTATGAGAAATGTGTATCAATTCAATGAGACTCAGGTTTGCTGTTGGATCCAATATAGTTTGTATTACTTTGTTGCCCCAAATCACATCACAGCAGACTGCAATAGGAACTTTGCCCCTAGACCCCCCTTTCAGACTGGTGGGGGATAAAACTAAGATGTTATGGTTACACTTTACTTGAAGGGGTGTGCATAAGACTGACATGACACCTTTATAATCATGACATGACACCTACATAATCATGACATGACACATTATTTATATAACCAGGAAAACACAAGTGAATTTTTAAATCTCCAGAGCTTTTCAGCCCTTAGGGACAATAAAACCGTCAGGCAGATCACATGCTCAGAGTCAGTGTCTCACATCACTACACTCAATTTTTCCCTGTCAAACCAGTGCAGTGTTGAATTGGTCAGTGGCAAGTACTATGAGGTTTATAGGGTAAATCCTTTGAGAATGAGAACCAATCTAAGTAATCCAGCTACATGATGGGATTCTCACACACCATGCAGAACTTTGCTCCTGCTTTGAGTGTTTAAAATTCAGAATCAACTGTGCTGCAAATGACTGGCAACAGTGCGATATTATTTCATCACAGATGTCAGCTGCAGTACAACTCTACTTTGGTTCAATGGAAAAGGTTTTTGTTTATGTGCTGCCATATGATTATTCACACGACTATTAATTGCTCTTAAAGACTCACTTAGTGTTAATTTATGAGTCTAAAGCACTTTAAAAAAGAATGTCCACCTTGGGTCTTCAGGGTTGCTGAAGTGTTATTAATAAAAGTTAAGAGTCTCTCTAAATATAATATACACTGTGATAATCTGTTTAAAGCTGAGCTAGCTTAGAGTTACAATCATTTACAAAGAGAAAGAGGAGAGAAAAGTTCGAAATAGTCATACTATTTATGAAATGTAGCATCCATACTGTGCACAATAAAGAAAATGTGTATGCCTAAACTAACAGTACGAGCTATTACATTTGCCAAAATGTGTGGAGAATACTGGGAATGCCCTCGACCCGATCTCCCATTTCCAGCATAAAAAATTAACCTATCAGTCGTGATTTTTAACATCTCGTTCTTTAATATTTGATCACACTGCTAATATTTAAGATGACATTGCAAAATGCAAATGACAAATTATTAATGCAATAACTAGATGTTATTTGCTATAATTAGACATGCAGTGTAGCATACTACTTTTTGAAAGGTCCAACAATGCACAGCGCATGCCGTTTCACATGCCATTTCTAAAAAATAGTAGGCTGTATACACTGTATGCAGTAAGCAAGCATGCTGTTCTAAACATAGCTGGGGGAAAGTGTAACAGCATTACACCATCTCTCCATCATGAGATGATGGACAAAGAAAGGAACAAAGAAAGGAATACCCATGGATGTGCGTGTCTGCTCTAAGGGTGTGTGGTCAGACAAATCAAATGACTCAGCAGGGAGTCTCACACATGGCCTGCTGGACGACTGAACGTGTGTGTGTGTGTGTGTGTGTGTGGAAGGGGTTTGATGTCAGCGCTGCAGGTGATATAATGCAGGCAATTCCATTAAGTGCAACTCAAAGATTCCATTTGGAAAATGAGATGCAACACCACAGATCAGCTAAACGAAACGACACAGCTCTGGCACTGTGATCAGTAGCATCTCCCCTCATGCTATGGAAAACCAGGTTAAATGGAACACATTTTGTTTTCCCATTGATTTTTTTGTGGCATGTGCCTCAAACTTTAAAACCATCTTCACATATTTATCTGCCTCAAATTAGTTTAATCTACAATTGACAGTTTAAATCAACATGAAGTACAAAGAGTGTTTTCAACCTGCACATTTTAAAGCAGAAAACATCAACATTTTAATTTTTGCACATGAATTTACAAACTGAATTTGCTAAAAATAAACCTTATATCATAATCAAAGAAGGCAGATCAAAAAAAGGCAAATGAGAGAAAACTATAAAATAGCTGCTAGAGAAAATGACCAGCTTTGGTTCAGATAACAATTCAACTGATTCTCTATGGGAGCAAAGCAGCAGGCTTAAGTTGTGGTCACTTTTACTGTTGTTGGTGAATTTTTGGGGGTGAAATCCAGTCATTTCAATAGGAATCCACAAAATCAAGAATTTAGCATGAGAGTCAAAATTTTACCCACACAGATTTCACAGCGTGTTCAAATTGGAAGTTTCACAGATGTATCCGCATCTAGAGTTTGTGGGAATGACAACAAATTGGATTAAGAAGTGAAGGACAAAAAGCTGGAAAAACCTAGGACAACTTTACACAAATGAGAGGTGAAAACACCATAAGTTTCTAGCGGATTGAGTGCTTAAATTGCATTGCTACAAATTACTGCATTTAATTAAGACTTCAAATAGTAGAAGTTAGCATTATTCATTGTGGCTAGGCTAACAAAAGTGTAAATTAAAGCTGCAAGCAGCGATGAAAGGGCCCTCGCACCCG
>NW_015642521.1:0-123 GCF_001515625.1 Sinocyclocheilus rhinocerous
AGCCTTGAGTAAATGTACTACAGTAGCACATGTGCGACACAGTTTAAAAAAATAAAAAATAAAAGTGACGTGACATGTGGCCAAGTATGGTGACCCATACTTGGAATTAGTGCTCTGCATTTA
>NW_015642521.1:428-570 GCF_001515625.1 Sinocyclocheilus rhinocerous
CCAAAAGTTTTACATGTGTATGAGTCGTTTACAAACCTGTTGTCCAACAAAGATATTTTCATTTATTGACATGCTTTTTCTCATTTATTGAATTGTTTTTTAATACTTCAAACTAAATGGAAATGAAATATATTGAATTTAT
>NW_015642522.1:0-2979 GCF_001515625.1 Sinocyclocheilus rhinocerous
TGGCACTATTTGGGCCATATTCACTATTTACCACATGGGCCACTTAAGGGTCACATTCAGATTACACATTGCCGTGAACACCGCATCTTTACCTACAGAGGCCCACATGTGATTTGATACATTTGGGCCATTTTTGCTGTTTTTTACATGTGGGCCACTTCAAGCTTACATCCATTTTGTATGGGCCATAAGAAGGTCAGCAGCGCCGTATCATTGCCTTGAGTGGCCCACATCCGCATGCTATCTGGGTATGAATACTATATTTCACAATTTTTTTTTAAACTTTTGATTTTATAATTCTAATTATTCTCTTTCTCTCTCTATATATAAATTTAGGTCCATATATATTTGGACACTGACAAAATTTTCATAATTCTGGCTCTGTATGCCACCAGAATAGAATTAAAATTAAACAATCAAGATGAAATTGAAGTGCGGATTTTAAGCTTTAATTCAAGGGGTTAAACAAAAATGTAACATAAAACGTTTAGGAATTACAACCATTTTTATACAAAGTCCCCCCATTTCCAGGGGCTCAAATGTAATTGGACAAATAAATATAATCATAAATTAAATGTTCATTTTAAATATTTTGTTGATAATCCTTTGCAAGCAATGACTGCCTTAAGTCTGGAACTCATGGACCCAGAGACTGGGTTTCCTCTTCTGTGATGCTTTGCCAGGCCTTTACTGCAGCTGACTTCAGTTGTTGTTTGTTTGTGGGTCTTTCTGCCTTTAGTTTTGTCTTCAGCAAGTGAAATGCATGCTTAATTGGGTTGAAATCAGGAGATTGACTCGGCTATTGCAGAATAATCCACTTTTCTTACCTTCAAAAACTCCTGGGTTGCTTTATCTGTATGTTTTGGGTCATCGTCCAGTTGTACTATGAAGCGCTGCCCAATCAACTTTGCTGCATTTGACTGAATCTGTGCAGAGAGAATATCCCTATACACTTCAGAATTCATCCGGCTGTTTCTGTCCTCGGTCACATCATCAATAAACACCATTCTGGTACAGGTTGATCTTAATTTCAGCCATCCAAAGAATGCTTTTCCAGAAGTGGTCTGGCTTTTTGTTTTGTTTTTTATGTTTTTTGGTAAAGTCTAATCTGGCCTAGTTTGCACCTTGTGGTGAAGCCTCTGTATTTGCTTGGTCTTCTCTTGATTGTAGACTTTAACAGTGACATGCCTACCTCCTGGAGAGTGTTCTTCTCTTGGCTGGATGTTGTGAAAGGGTTTTTCTTTACCATGGAGAGGATTCTCCGATCATCCACCTGTTGTCCTCTGTGGACGTCCAGGCCTTTTTATGTTGCTAAACTCACCAGTGCATTATTTTTTTCTCAAGAATGTACCAAACTGTTGATTTGGCCACTCCTAATGTTCCTGCTATCTCGCCCATAGATTTGTTTTGTTTTTGAAGCCTAACAATTGTCTGTTTCACTTGCATGGAGAGCTTCTTCGACCGCATGATGTGGTTCACAGCAACAGCTTCCAAATGCAAGTGGCACACTTTAGGCCCCGTCCACGCGTAGACGCGTTTAGCTGTATACGCATACATTTTGTATCGTATAGGCGTTTCGTCCACACGGATCCGGCGTTTTGGGAGAGTGAAACCGATATTTTTTGAAACTGGGTGCCAGAGAGGATAAATTTGAAAACGCATTGTAGACGTTATTACTAGGCGAAGCAAAATTTGCTGAAATATCCACGACATAGGCTACAGTAAGAGTACATGGTTTATCTGTCCATCAGATGCGTGTCAAAGTTGAGGTCGTTACTATAACAACAGTAGATCAAACAATCATTGTAAAAAAAATAATAAAAAATTTCTTTGTCGAGATCACGAGAAAATTAAGTCGTTATAACGAGAAAACGAGAAGGAAAAAAATAATATTGCATGGCCGCTTAGAACTTCCGTAAAAAAAAGATCGGATAGGGAAAGCTCTGGCTTCGTGTGGACGTAGCCTTAGAATCAACTCCAGAACTTTTACCTGATTAATGTAGAAATAACGAAGGAATAGCCCACGCCTGTCCATGAAATGGCTTTTGAGCCAACTGTCTAATTATTTATGGTCCCTTGAAAAAGGGGGGAGGTACATATTAAAGAGCTGTAATTCCTTAACCTTTTCCTCCAATTTTGATGAGAATACCAAATTAAACAAATTAAAGCTCAGAGTGTGCACTTTAAGCCCCTATTGTTTTGGTCAGCGGCTAAAATGATAAAAATTGTGCCTGTGTCCAAATATATATGGACCTAACTGTATGTGCGTGCGTGTGTGTGTGTGTGTGTGTGTTTGTGTATTGATGTACAACTTGTGTTCTTGACAGGACAACAAAGAAATATTATTTAAACAGATATTATATAAACAGAAATTATTTTTACAAACACATGACAAACAAAAACTGTTTTTGTATTCACAGCCTGAATATATACCTCTCTCCAGATTTTGTTTTGGAGTTTTTCCAGACTGGATTTTCCTTTTAGCATTTCCATTTTGTGGATGAAACAACATATTTGGACATTAAATGAAGAAAAAAACAGGATTAAAAAAATTTACATTTACTCACATTTATTTAAAAAAATTTAAAGTGCATAATCAGCCAATCAGTAATCTCATTAAGTTAAAAGCACTCTGTAAACATGTGCTCGGTGGTCTTCCATTTGAATATCTGTACAAATATGTACAAATAAATGCACAGATTAGTCTCGGGAATACTTTCTAAAATTGAAATTTAGATAAAAAAACGAAAGACTATATATATCTCTTTTTCCATTCATTAAAAGCCATCTGAAAATCATTTTGTTGCCACAGAAATACTAATACAGAATTTACTTAAAATAACACTGAACTGCACAAAACTGTATAACAGACGTTTCACATTTCATGATGCACGGCCGATTGTACACAGCAGCAGATAAATATGTCTGAAAAGCAGCAAAAAAAAAAAGCTAAGTTTGAAGCCTGAGACAAAATATATA
>NW_015642522.1:3080-13073 GCF_001515625.1 Sinocyclocheilus rhinocerous
AAAAGCAAAGTTTGAAGCGTGAGACAAAAAATATATATTATACTCGTGTGGACTCTACAATACAGCTTCCCAGGATGCATTGTGTCAAAACTGTAAAAAACGTTCGTAAAAAGAAATGTTCATCATACTGTGTAGGTGAATACTGCAAATTCTCCATTTTTTTCCCAACTTCAGCCTGTTAGCTCAACTGGCAGCTCTCGGCTACACAATGTCTCCCACTGGCGAGCCAAGAGCGATATTAGCCGCTCTCTGCTGTCCGCTCCTGGTACAAAAATACACCATTGCACTTCCCCCTCGGCTCCTCCAACCCCCTGCGTCCTGTCGCCCTTCCCGTCACTCTCCGCAAAATGGTCCATGGTAAGGTGGCACAAAAGATCCGGTCCGGGGACGTCGTCGAACACCAGCGTGAGGGCTTGTGGGTAAGTCTGGTAGCCCATAAAATGGACTTGTGAAAATTTAAACAGCATGCACTTATACACAGTGGTGGACAAAATGATTAGAACACTAGTATTTTGCTGTAGACACACTACAGCAAAAGACAGAAATAACTGATTTAAAACCATTTTTAGCTAGTGAAAATACTAGTGTTCTAATAATTTTGGCCACCACTGTATATACAGTATTATATATTGGTAATCCTTTTGTTTAAAGGATTAGTTCACTCCCAGAATAAAAATATCTAGAAAATTTTTATTCTGGAAGTGAACTAATCTTGTAAGCTGATGATTACAATTGGTGTCAGCTTAATAAATATGTCATCCAATCACGTACTGTATATCTTTGACTCATTTTGGATGGAAAATGTGACCAGAAGAGATCATGGTCAACACAAACTCACCCACGACTCTGAAGTACTGATCGAACAAGCCCACATTGACGCTCTGCAGGTCTTTTAGTTTTAGGGTGAAGCAGAAGGAGAAGAGGAAATCAGTGTCCTTGTGCTCAGACGGGTTCCAGGTCCACATCACTGCAAGATCAATCAATTTAATGAATCGATTTTAATGTGCTATCTAGACTGTTTGACTAGAACAGCATATAGAATAGCATAAGTAAATAAATATAAATGAGTAGATATATCAAATGAACAACAAAACTGAATATGGCTGAAGATCAGATTAGAATAAAATTGTCACTCCAAATGTAAAGTAAATGTTTGCTCACTTGATTGGTTGGTGAGTGAGGATGCCGTATCGTCCAGGACGAAGTAGATGGCTTTGGTGGACAGCAGGACACAGGCGGTCGTCTCCACATCAGGAGATCTGTAGAAGAGCACCGACGTCCACAGGATGTGTTTCAGCTCCTCATTCTCCATCTGCATGCAAACGGTGAGAAAAACACCCTAAGTGTTCTGTCTCTTCATTGCATAATACTGCAGTTTATTTAGCAGTGTTTGCTTAGTCAAGGATTACAATTGCTCAAATGTAGTGTCAGAATTGTTTCTTCCATGCATTTTGTGCTATGAACATGAATGATACCTTGAACCATGCAATGTATTGTTTTGAAGAATACAGGACATGCCCAGGAAAACAGCCACATACTCACCTCAAATTAAGAGTAGGGCATTAATGATTGTAGTGAGGGTTACTGATCATGTTACAAATTTCAAATGTTAGGGTGTGTTTGTTTACACTTTAAATTCGGTCTAGGATATCCTGTAAAAACAAGACACTGATTGAATAGGAATGAGTGGAAAGAGGTTCAGATAGTCATCTTGAAAACAAGGCAGCTGGCCAAATGTAACACAGTCAAAGTAAATAAACAAACATACAGGAGCCAAGAGCGCACACAGGAAGAGAGGGGTTGACCGGAAGGACAAATCGAGGAATATACAGTGTGACGACAACAACAGAACCACAGGAAAAACCCAAGAGATTGCTTCCGTAGGGAACATTCTACAGCACAACCATCCAGGAAATTTCCTCGTAGGATCAGAATCTGCAAAATGAGCAAACGACTTGCCTCTGCAATATTGTCGTGGAAGAAGTGAACGAGCTGGTCTCCCTTGAGAGACGAGATGAGGAGTAATGAGGAGGAGAGCGAGAAGTGTGAGGGACATTGGTTGTCTTCCATCAGCTGCTGAATGAGGGATTTGGCTGGATACAGCAGAGACAGGGTCAGGTGGGGCCTTGGCACCTCCTGAGGGACACTGTGGAAAAAAAACAGTGCAGTATATCTACTGTGAAAACAGCTAAGAAGAACCATTAAGGTTGTGCTAATTAACAAATGCTGCCTTAGGAAAAATGAGTAGTCATTTAGCAGATGCATTTTATCTCCTCTGCTGCATTTGGTAGTATCCAGTAAAGATGGTTCATCTGTAAACTAAGGATTAGGGATAAGGTTTGACCATTCGCAAAGACCCACCCCCTTAGTTACTGTTGCAATACCAGTACCATTTTGTGTCTCTTTAATGTGTTGTGACAGATCGCTATAGCGTCTTATTTTAAGCAGAACATTGAAAAGATCATCTCTTTCTCTTTACTAGTTATAGCACAAAATAAAAAAAAGTGAAAAAGTGACTTGACATGTGGTATGGTGACCCATACTCGGAATTAGTGCTCTGCATTTATCCCATCCAAAGTGCAGAATGAACGTCAGAAGGTATCTTGTTTCAATCACGGGAAGACGTCAATATACACACCATTTTTCAAGTTCAAGTCCACCAATGTTAATCTAATCTCCTGTCTGGTTTGTTTGTCAAACAACATGGAAGATTCGGCATTATGATTGGTAAGATCACCTGCTAGTCAAATTCCCAGCGAAGGGTGAATTGAAAGACTGGTTAGGGATATAGTAAAATCTTAATTTTAAAATCGTAAAATCGACTTTTTGAGTTGGGATTTCTTGTCTAGTCCGATGAACTTCTGGTTAAGATTTATTGACAATTCTCATGCTAACAGCTATAGCTGCAATTTAAACAATATGATGGTGCCAATTCCCAACCCCACCTGGCGGACATTGAATTTATTGCCAGTAGAAAGCTACTGTAGCTACATGTAGTCCAGTATATTCTTTCTGAAAGCGTCTTGTTAAAAGGCACAAATCCTGACAGCCTTTGCAAGGTTTGAACCTAAAACATTTCAGATACATTCCAGTCTACAGCTTCGGACTGGAGCTAAAATGGCATCTATACATATCTTTGAAAATACTGGTAATGAATGAGCCCCATTACCTGCTGGTAGGTATTCTTTCTGTGGCTGTAGCAGGAGCGGGACAACTGTGCACTTTCGAGTGTCCTTTCTTGGTGCGCTGGAGAGCGATGGTCTTAATTTCCCTCAGATTGGACCGAAGCTGTGTGAATTCTATCTGGAATGTGAACTTGTCTTGTGGAAGGGCAAAAACAACAGTCAGACGTTCGTGACCTGCCATCAGTTCTACAACATGCTCATTGTAGAAACGCCGAGAGTCTGAGACAGCCCTACATGAACAGTCCTGCTTTGGGTCGAGAAGCATGAATGAGAGTGGGAAACGGGTTACTTTGGAGCAGTTCCGCATTGCACTTGCTTCCGAAGGGTCCCGGGACGCCAGAGTAATGAAGTCTACCTTGAGAATGCAGAGGTGCCGAGAGGTCAGGAAAAGAATCATGGGATTGGAGGTTTGGTTCTGACCACTTTCAAACAGGCCGATTTGGGACAATACATCCAAGGTAGCTGAGTTCTTTGGAAACTGTGGGTTGTTTGCGACGTTCTTGTCAGAGGTAGATGAGTCTAGATCAAGGAAATGGATCAAGTGTCCGCCTTTAACGCTGCCCTCACTTTCCTCAAAGTCCCAAGAGTTCAGAAACTGTCGGATAAACACTTGAGTGTTAGAGGAGTTCAAAACTTGCTCATTAGTTTGGTCCACATGTGGAACAATGCAAGAGTGCATCTCCTTCAGACTTTGGGCGCCTGAGAAAAAGTACCATCGTGTATTGCTTGACTTGACCTTCAAGGAGAAACAAACCTCTGGAATATCAAACTGAAAGGTCTCAATGTTGGTGTACGGCACAACCAAGTCTGTCTCAAGGTTCTCCATTAGTTCTTCCAAAGTACTCACTGGTTCTTCTGACCTTGTGTGGAAAACCACAAGCGAACTATCCGTTGCCACCAAACAAGATGGCCGCTGACTCAAACCTTCTCCAACACTGATGCAAAGAGACCAAACCACCATTTTTACATGATCAATTGCAGATTCCTTCTTCACATCATCTGGCATATTTTCCTGAATGGTAGACGAGGAGGAACAACCCATGATCTCGTTGGTGTCATCTATTGTCATTTCAAAGTACCCATCTCCATATTGAGGACTGCCTTGGTCTGTGCCATCAAGAGTCGTGGTTTTGCAAGGTATCGGAGTTGATTCTTCTATATTAGCCTGGCTGATGTGAGCAGAAAGCTGGTTGGTAAACTCCTGGTTGGTGGTAGCGTAGGACAGTAAGGGAGGAGGTACAAAGAGATTTGAAAGATTTGCGGTCCAAGGTTTCCACTCCTCTTCACAGCAACAGGGGCTAAAGAGGAATGAAACGTTTTTGGTTTAGCTTTGGAATCTTGAACATAAAACCATAACTGCTCATCCCTTTAGCACTTCAACACCAGTGACAACCTGAACTTAATCTTCATGGACTGGAAGTTGTGTCAATGTAGGGCTGCACGATTAATCGAATGCGATTGTCATGCGCATTTTGTTAGTAATGCCGGTTCTGTAATCAGCAGGAAATCATTATCACGTACATTCAGATGGAGCAGAATTTACTACACATAGCCGTAGTTCACTGACAAGTTACGCAAAAAATCTTTCGCGATGACAGCTGTTTGCATAGCTTCTCAGTGCTCTGTGTAGTAAATGCTGCTCCATCTGAAAGCATGTGAAAATACCACATTTAATAACATATTTTTACTCCAAACTCACTTCATAACGTCAGTCGAGTGTTTGAAATAAATCCTTCTGTGAGATGTCACAGAACCGTGCTTCACTGAAAGATACGCATGACAATCGCAGCTTCTGTCGAATCGCGATCTCGATTCCATTTCGATTTATCGTGCAGCCCTATGTCAGTGGACAAATGTTTTAGTAGCTCTACATTTTTATTACTACCTTAGTCAATCAAAAGTTAAAAGGCCAAAAATGTACTCCACTAAAGACATAAACGTAGAAAAAAACAGCTCATTGCAACCACATTTATGGGATACAAGTATGTTTTGGCATAGCAGAAACAAAACAAAAGAATACTAAAGAACTAACCTGCTTTCGAATGTGACCTCCGAAGACAAACTGGAATCAATTTGAGTTTTCACCTGCAAAAAAAGGACCAGTGCTGTGTTCTTGTTTGTTGCTGAAACTACATTACTAATTAATTAATTGTGCTATAATACAAACCAACCTGTGGAATGATATCACAGGCTGAGCTGTAAACATCATAGCATCTCTGGGTAAGTGTAGAATCCACAGGAGTTAATATCTCTTTGGTAATAAAAGCTTTTTCTTTACAAGTAGTTATTTCTGAAAGGGAGACAGATGGAAAGCAAAAGTCATTCTTTAGTCACTAAAGTTTAGTTCACACAGCACAATTCGATGCGGTGATGAAAATGGATGGTGATGATCTAATTTGTTTGTTCAGGCAATATATGCTGTATAAATATATACAGTGTTGCTATGTATATATTTATAAATATATATAGTGTTGCTATACAGTGTTACAATATATGCTATGTTGGGTGATATAGTAACAATTCAAATGTCAGGACGATGTCAAGAGACTGACAGACAACAACTGGCAGCAACTGAATAAACTGTTAGAAGAAAAATAGATCTGATTTTAATTCGATTTCAAACCACATATGGATGCATGTTGAATTAAGGCTTTTGTTGTTAAAAATAAAAAATTAAATAAGTTTGGAGTCAGACACTACATACCCCCCCCCCCCATATATGTGTGTATATTAATTACACTCTTAAACATTATACAATCCCATATAATGTGTTTTATATGCAAATGAAATGGAATGTATAGATTACGAACTGATGTATAGATGATTACGATT
This sequence comes from Sinocyclocheilus rhinocerous, assembly GCF_001515625.1. Classification (NCBI taxonomy): domain Eukaryota; kingdom Metazoa; phylum Chordata; class Actinopteri; order Cypriniformes; family Cyprinidae; genus Sinocyclocheilus; species Sinocyclocheilus rhinocerous. Next base: position 9,098 of record NW_015642522.1, read on the forward strand.
ACAATAGAGTATAATAATATCCCATTAATATTTGAGAAACACTATTTAAATCACATTTTTTAGGAGTGCGTAATGCTGAATATTTAGATGCTGTTTGCAAAAACGCTAAGTCTATCAAACCACCCGAGGCTGTTGCTTAGTAACTAACACTCAAGAGACAAATATGGAGATCAAATGCTTTATAAATCAGGCCCAATCGCTATTAGAGCAACACATGCAAATTAACCACCACAAAATTCAACGTTTAAGCTAGTTTGACGCTACACAGGAAAGAAATGGATGCCCATTATACTCATTCAAAGCAAAGATATGAGAAAAATCATTGAGGAATGCTGATGAAACTTGATTTATTTCATCTGCAGTGCAGAAAAGGACGCACCAAATCTCTGAAACTCAATTACGACCGGCAGAGCTGCAATAAGTCAGTATGCAGGACTAACTGAACAGAAATGTAAATGAAATTAGATTTAGAGAGATCACTGGTGCAAAGGAAACCATCCGAGTCTTTTTGTAAGGAATAAAAATTCAATAGCTTCAGATTGTCATAAGAAAAGGATTCAATACTGTCTGATTATTCATTTACAATCATAAAGAAAATCACATGATGCAACACAGAGAGCATGCTAATTATCTAATCACGTACATTTTTTTTCATTTTAAAGGTGAAGTGTATTTTTTTTTGATAATACTTTCTCCTCTCCCATTTTTGTATGCAGACACAACGAGTTTAGGCAAGACTATTTGTTTATCCAACCAGTGACAGATGGGAGTGTTTGAAACAACACTTTTAATTCTCCATTTGTGTTCCCCCCCTCGTCCCAGCAGCGCGATACATACATGATTACCTTGACTGGAGCAGGTGGAACGAGACAGAGAGGGGGAGGAAGAGGAGGGCGGCGCGACGAGAGAGGACGAAGAGGACTGTGGCCCGCCCGCAGCCTGTCCCGGGACGTCACTCACCTGACAACAATAACATCAGGCCAAAAACACAGTGTGACTAATTCAAGACCCCTGGAGGTCAATGTAAAGGGTGTGAGGGATCGTAAACGTCTTAATGTTCATTTAAAATTTTACAACATGTCCAAACCAGAACGACGAGCCATAAATCGCCATGTTAATCAGTTTTTCCACCCACACTGAAATTTCACTGGTCCAAATCCTGCTCCATAAAAAAAAACACATATTTACTGATTGGCTATGGATTTAATGCTTACTTGGTGATCAAAACATCATGCCTGGTTAGGACACGATGTTAGTACTTACAAAGTAGTGCATTCGTGTTATTACCATAACTACAATTTTTCTGTCTAATTTAATAAAAGTGCAGACTTTTAGCACTTTTTTCCCCAATAACAGTTCAAAGCTTCACTGCCATTTTATTATATTTACAACCATTTTACATGCCGTTTTATTATAAATGATTCTGCCTGATATGCTTTCTTGATTCTAAAATTAAATTTAAAGAAAATAATTTAAATAATATTTTAATTGTTCAAAACTATTTAAATCAACAATAAATAAATAAAAATCCTTAGACTCGAAACGGAACAGCTCTATTGATGTAGTGAGTATTTTTCTGTCATAGTAATTATGGTAATTCAGAGTCATGAGTGCACTGCAATGTTTAAGATATATACTATAATATTACAATAGCATATGCAAATAATCACATTTATTTAACACAGCATGACTGCAGACATGTGAAGTGCCGATGATGAGTCTGGCCAGGAGGAGGCGCCACAACTCGTGTCTTTCACTCCACTGGAAGATTTGTGTTATGTACTAGATGCTGACACACCAATGCATCAATGTGAGCATATAAAGCCAGACAATGAATCATCTTTTTGTTGATTTGTCATGTCTGGATATCAAGGTTTAGGCCGATTCACACCTAAAAAACTGTCACAATTAATTCAATGAAAGCCATCAGCACACTCCTTTAAAACACTATAAATATATCACAAATATAATTACATTAGTCAGAAAACCATTAACCTGCCAGATAAAGCAGACTGAATTAGGACCTCTTACATAACGTTTTATTCAGCAGGGCTTTTACCTAAATTAGTTTCCATTGTCAACTGACTTTACATAATTTTTATTTCTTAAATTTTTTTCTTTAATTCCTTCTAAGCAAAAGCAAAACAGACAAATAATAATATATGTTAATAGCAAAAAATTCATAATAATAAATGTTCATAGTAATAATGTTGTTATGATATTGTAATAATTATAATAATATTGCCGTTAATAATAATAATAATAGAACAAAATGATCCTTTATCCATTTAATTTACATTTTAAAAAATAAAAACAAATATAAAATCTTCAAAATACCTTTTTCTCATTGTTTGCCATTCGGTCTTTGGCCTCTTTTGCTTTCTGAATGGCTTTTAGCACCTCCACTGTGTCGAGCTCTTTTTCTGTGGTGGTTGTACCATCCAAACACACCTGCATGACAAACATGAATTATACTTTATATATATATATATCAATTAGAAACAAATCCCGAAAAAGATCTGAAAAAATTAATCATAAATAAATGTAATTATTTGTTTAGTTTGGCACTCTTTTTTTCTTCTTGGTGTAATAATACTGCAAAACTGCGCAGTAAACAGACCGAACCCTCGATGAAAAGCTCTAGGCCAATACCTCGGAGGCCCGGTCGCAGAACTGGGCCAGAACTTTAGTCCTATAATCTGGGATGATGCACATGGGGTTATCAGCCAGAGACAGTTTCTCCAGACAGGGAAGACTGCCAATGTTTTTAATTTCATCCAGCTACAAAAAAACAGAAGACAGAGAGAATTATGCTGGTGTCAGGAAAATAATGTCTAAGCAAACACTGTAATAAACTACCTGTGCTAATTTGTTGCTGCTTAAATCCAAGTTAACCAATGAGTAAAGTTTACTGAGGCCGGAAAGGGTCTCCAGCTGATTCCCAGACAGATTCAAAGTCTTGATATTCCCCAGTTTAGTGTGAACGCCCTCCAGCACCGTGAGTTTGTTGAAGGACAGATCCAGATGAACCAGGTTGTACAAATGCTGCAATGAAAATTCATTGGATTCTAAACGTCAAACCTACTTTGCACTTTAAAAATAATATTACGAAATTATCTAGAGACAACACACCTGAAGGTTTTCCACTAGAGACAATTCATTATAGCTGAGATCAAGGAATTCGACTTCAGGAATCAGTTTCTGTACCAAAAAGATCAGGAAAAGCTCAAATTTGCGATCAACAAGGAAAGATAAACTGGTATGTATTTCATATAATGTACAATCATAGCTCACCACCGACTCATCAATGCAGCGTATGAAGTTTCGGCTCATGTCCAAAGTAGTGAGCATCTTCCACGTGGGAATGATCGCCGTCACAGGACAGTCTGTATCAACACCCTCAGGTTCCCACTGCGCAAATTCGGACGCTTCGGGAACCAAGATTTCCTATTGAAGACGTACATTGTCATTCTAATAAGTTTCAGCACCAATCAAATGTGACCCTGGACCACAAAACCAGTCATAAGGGTCAATTTTTTTAAATTGAGATTTAAACATCATATGAAAGCTGAATAAATAAGCTTTCCATTGACGTATGGTTTGTTAGGATAGGACGATATTTGGCCGAGATACAACTTTACAAAATACATTTACAAAATATCTTCATGGAACATGATTTTTACTTAATATCCTAATGATTTTTGGCATAAAAGAAAAATCGATAATTTTGACCCATACAGTGTTTTTTTGGCTATTGCTAAAAATATACCCAAGCGACTTAAAAGGTTAGTTCACCCAAAAATGAAAATTAGGCTGTGTTTTACTCACCCCAGAGCCATCGTAGGTATATATGACTTTCTTCTTTCAGACGAATCCAGTCGGAGTTATATTAAAAATGGTCTTTGATCTTTCAAGCTGTTTAATGGCACTCAGCGGGTGTTGCATGCATCAGTCCAAAAGAAGTGAAATAAAAAGC
>NW_015642522.1:13643-14570 GCF_001515625.1 Sinocyclocheilus rhinocerous
TTCTTTTGGACTGATGCATGCAACACCCGCTGAGTGGCATTAAACAGCTTGAAAGAGCAAAGACAATTTTTAATATAACTCCGACTGGATTCTTCTGAAAGAAGAAAGTCATATACACCTAGGACGGCTCTAGGGTGAGTAAAACACAGCCAAATTTTCATTTTTGGGTGAACTAACTCTTTAAGACTGGTTTTGTGCTCCAGGGTCACAAATGGTTTAGAAGTTTGTTGCTTTTAAGAATTTTTACTTGCAAAAACTAAAACGTCGCAAACTTTAACAGACCCTAAAACCCATCTGTTTTTATTTCTTGATACGCTTTCCTGCTAATATATGTTATTTTCTAGCGTACCTTCATACTGCTGGCTGAGAGATGGATGCTGAGCGTGGCCAGTGTGGGCTTGAGGGAAGGCAGACCTTTGATCTGTCCAGCATCACAATCACTGATCTGAGAATGAACATTAAGTGTTAGAAACTTTGCCCTCCACTGACCCTCAAAAACACAAGTCTCTTCACCTCGATCTGAAGCAGTGATTTAAAGATGGACAGGTCAAACGGGAGGCTTTTCTCCTCTATGTTACTCGTCCCCACCGCTGCTTTCATTCCAGGGATCTGAGTGTGAAGATTTAATGTCAACAGCAGATAAAACATGAGAGTTCTGACACTTTTACTGCAACTTCTACTACTATATTTTCAATAGAGAATCTAAAACGTGAGATACCAACAGTGAACCAGTTTATATACAGTGGGTACGGAAAGTATTCAGACCCCCTTAAATTTTTCACTCTTTGTTATATTGCAGCTGCAGAAGCTGAAAACACCGCGAGCGTCATCCGCACTTTAGTATGCGTGTAGTAAACAAAAAAGTGCGCCGCGCCATCCGCCATTCATTCATTGCGGAAATCATGGCGCCTTATGCGTGATATCAAA
>NW_015642522.1:14883-19410 GCF_001515625.1 Sinocyclocheilus rhinocerous
GTTTGAGAGAGGCGGGGCATAGAGGACCTACAATAATGTACAGTATTTGAAAAATAATGTGTTTTTTGAACATTAAAGCATGTCAACATATTCTGTTACACCAAATACACAAAATAATGATCTTTAAAATAGCATCATATGACCCCTTTGAATGTGCTGAAATAAATCCCGGAAAAGATCGATTCGCGGCTTTTGAGAATCGATATCGAATCGATGTCATTTAAAAAAAACGATTAATCGAAAAATCGATATTTTTTTTTTTTGCCCAGCCCTAATATATATATACTGATATTGGCACTAATATTTCACGACTTTTAGTAAAGTGACAAACTCAAACCTTGAGGTACTTGAGGCAGCAGGTGAAGTCCAGGATGTGTCCCAGGTCGGCTTTGGCATCTCTGTTGGCACAGGTTGGCTTGGCGAGTTTTAGCTGCTGTGTGACGGCGTACAACTGGAGCGGCCTGAGGAGAAACACCTTGCCTGCAGCCAACAACTGCTCACCTAGAGGAAAAGACAAAACTACTACATTTTAGAGACCTTAATGTCATACAAAACTGATTTTTTTACAGAAATAGAAATACGCAGAAGTAACTGAATGAGGATGTATTGAACTGATTAAAAGTGAAAGTAAAGACATTTATAATAATATTTCTATTTCAAATAAACTCATAATTTTTTTGCACTTTCTGTTCATTAAAGAATCCTGTTAATAAATGTAATGATGCATTTTAAGCCATTTTCAACACTGATAATCATAAATGTTTCTTGAGCAGCAAATCAGCATATTAGAGTGATTTTACTAGTTTTACTGAATTTTTGATCAAATAGATGCAGCCGTTGTTAGATTTCTTAAAAAATCTTACCAACCTCAAACTTAGTGTAGTGTAGTGTAAAACTGCTCATATTATGTATTATGCAAATTAGAACGCTAAATAAAAATGATGAACATGTCAATATTTCAACATGACGACTGTAGAAAATGCATCTAAGGTTATTTTATAATCGGTTTGGATCATTTTTTTTTAATAACATATCACTGTGAGTCCAATATGAATAACACAATTTTTAAAAGGTATCAGACTGCAGTTATGAACCTTTTCTACATTAAACTATTTGATGCCTGATTTCCCTTTAAGCATGCTAAAGTCTCATTTGGAGCATTATTATAATAGCGTAGATTTATAATACTGCCCATTTCATTGTTTTTCAGCCAATGCATGAAATGTTTCAAGCATATAACAACTCTAGGAATTAATAACAACAGACCCTTATGAAAGAGCTCTTCAGCCAGGGCAGCAGCAATTCCACTGATTTCCTGAAAATAATGAAGTTCAAGTCAAAGATGGAAACTCTCACAACAAACCTTATTCAACTATTACATTTGCTCATTTTAAACGTCCACAAATTATAACCAGTGGCCTTGTTCATTGACTAAACTGCAAAAACAGCAACGTCATTGGAATGAGTTTAATGATCTGCATGTGCTTCGTCAACTCATTTCCTGAAAGATTGTACCAGGGGAATGCAGAAATGACTCGGATTTCCCCATGACATCCCGTTTAAAGGAACTTCTCACCCAAAAAATGAAAATTTACTGAAAATGTACACACCCTCAGGCCATCCAAGATGTAGACAAGTTTATTTCCACATCAGAACAAATTTGGAGAAATGGATCCTCTGCAGTGTATGGGTGCCGTCAGAATTAGAGTCCAAACAGCTGATAAAAACATCACAATAATCCACACAACATATTTGTTTAGAACTGTTTTGGCTTGTAAACGGTGCTTGATCTCTGCATATTTCTCTCCCGATTCAAACGAGAATACGTTTTCACTGGATAAAGCAATATTATGGATAGAGGCCAGAAGAAATGGTTTTAAGTTAAAAATCTCTTAATGATGGATTTGTTTCTTACATTCACCCCCGCTTTTCTCTTCACAAGATGTTAATTGATGCACTGGAGTGGTGTGGATTACTTGTGTATTATTTGGATGTTTTTATCAGCTGTCATTCTGACGGCACCCATTCACTGCAGAGGATCCATTGGTGAGCTACTGATGTAATGCTAGATTTGCCAAGGAAGAAACAAACTCATCTACATCTTGACATTTTCTGCCAATCTTTATTTTTGGTTGAACTACTCCTGGTGCTTCTTCAACTCATTTCCTGAAAGATCTCACCAGAAATGCAGAAATAACTCTGATTTCCTCATGATATCCTGTTTTTCATTCTACATATTTTGAGTAAATGAGTTCTAATGCATGTTGATGTGCACAAATTCAACAAAAAAACTAAGCCAATTAAGGACAAATGCATAAACATAAACCCCTTCAGCTCTCCAAAACAACTAAGTCCGGTCATATGCCTATTCTAGACAAAAGTCTTTTAGAGATCAATATCAATAACTCTACTGTCAGTGCGAAAACATCGCTTACGGCCAGATAACAGGCCCTACTGTTCCTAGAACCATTTATACGGCTGAGATAAGAAAATGCAGTGCAACACGATTCATCTTCACAGGATGAAAGCAACAGAGCAAGAGTTGCATGCAATTGCTTTGGATGGATTACACACAAACCCCGGTTAACATTTAACCATCATGTGACCGATATAAAGCAGAGGAATCTTCTGTTTACAATCTTCAGCTTCTTATCAAACACAAAGCACATTAAAACTTACATATAAGTGAAAGAGTAAGAAGTTAGACAGGACTTTGGGGGTCGATGCAGGGAATCTGCTCAGGAGCGTTTGGAGATAAACCTCCAGCTCCTTTTGTCGCTTCTCTACGAGGCTTTTGGAATTTTTGCCGATGATCTTCTTGGGCGGCAACAGATGCTTATCGATCTTCTTCTCCACAGTGAGCTGCAGTCAACAACATTTCATCAGTTTTATCAGTCACTCGCTCTGAACTACGAACCAAATGTTAATATCTGTGGTCTGATCTGTTCCTTTAGGTGACGTAACTCACTTTTTCATGTAAATCGTGAAAGTCGCTGTATCGATGCTTCACAGTCCAACTGTGATCTCCAACATACACCTCTATGATGTAAACCTGAAAAATATATTTTTGTTATATTTCTTTTTCATAATCAATATGGATTTATTCACTAATATTGCTCATAAATGGGTAATCTCTGCAAACCAACAAACACCTCTCCACTTTGTCATACAATTCATAACAATATAACTCACATTGTGCATTATGCAAATAAGCATGCAAATAATTAAAGTGGCCTCTGACACTGTATTAACCGCTATTATTATGATTAATTATTAACAGTTAAACACGGGATTCCTTTAAACATTGATACATAATTCCCAAATTTATTTTATTATTAACAAACATTCGCTCTTATGCAACACACATGCTTTATTAAAACGTCTATTTTATCTTAAAGGTTACACAACTGATCTATTAATCAACCAAATATATTTTTAACCACCAAAACTAACAATATAAATCATTTTCATGTATTTATTCAAAAACTGGTATCATGAACAAGAATATGCACAGAACGCGCGACCCAAACGAACCACATCAAACTGACCGTGTAACTCTCCACCAGCTCGGATCCGACGATACGGACGCGTTTCTCCGCGCACGGCTCCGGTAGATGCCGCGCGTCCATCTTCACTTCAGCGAGAGTTTGAGCGCGTCGCCATGAAAAATGCAAACCTAGCTGTCATGTAGCGCCTCCATCTTTGTTGTGGTTTAACGGGAGCGAAGCGCTGCCGTATTTCTCACGCACCGCGGCGCTCAAACTCAAAGAGAGCTTTATCGCCCCCTACCGCGTGCGGATGTTACTACTCAATGTTTTCAATTCAAAGTCAAAATTGCTTTATTGGCATGACTGTAAGAAAAATTACAATATTGCCAAAGCTTGGAATATAAGTGCAGAAATTTAATAATAACAATGAAAAGATCAAAATAATAGAAGAAAACATTATAACAATTTAAACTTAAATAAACAAATTTGAATATGTGAACATTTCATGCCACAGTGTTTTAATATGTAAACACACACAGGCTGAGGGTCACTGGTAGACTGTAGGGAAACACACTGAGGACAGACATAATACAGAACTTAAATTATAGACATCAACACTATCACTCCAGTGATCTAAATTAGGGTGAATTCAGTGAGATTACCCAAATTACTTTATGAAGTACACACTGATATTTCATGTAATGGTCTAATCGTTTATATATATAATATACATATACAGGTGCATCTCAACAAAATTAGAATATCGTTAAAAAGTTGTTGTTTTTTTGTAACTTATTTCAAAAAGTGAAACTTTCATATATTCTAGATTCATTACATGTACAGTAAAACATTTCAAAAGTTTTTTTTTTTTTTTGATGGTTAGAGCTTACAGCTCATGAAAGTCAAAAATCCAGTATCTCAAAATATTATAATATTTACATTTGAGTTTCATTAAATGACCATCCCTACAGTATAAATTCCGGATATCTCTTGTTCTTTGAAACCACAATAATGGGGAAGACTGCTGACTTGGCAATGC
>NW_015642522.1:19498-21347 GCF_001515625.1 Sinocyclocheilus rhinocerous
ATTCCATATGGGCTTCAGGTCAGGCATGTTGGCTGGCCAATCAAGCACAGTAATCCACTTGGAAGTGGTTTTGGCACTGTGGGCAGGTGCTAAAGTCCTGCTGGAAAAGGAAATCAGCATCTCCATAAAGCTTGTCAGCAGATTGAAGCATAAAGTGCTCCAAAATCTCCTGGTAGACGGCTGCATTGACTTTGGACTTGATAAAACACAATGGACCAACACCAGCAGACGTCACGGCACCCCAAATCGTCACTGACTTCGGAAGCTTCACACTGGACTTCAAGCAGCTTGGATTCTGTGCCTCTACAGTCTTCCTGCAGACTCCAGCTCTTGATTTCCAAATGAAATGCAAAATTTACTTGAGGACTGAAAAGAGGACTTTGGAGCACTGAGCAACAGTCCGGTTCTTTTTCTCCTTAGCCCAGGTAAGATGCTTCTGACGTTGTTTCTGTTTCAGAAGTGGCTTGGTAGCCCTTTTCCTGAAGACGTCTGAGCGTGGTGACTCTTGATGCACTGACTACAGCTTCAGTCCACTCCTTGTGAAGCTCTCCCAAGAGTTTGAATCGGCTTTGCTTGACAGTATTCTCAAGTTTGCGGAAGCAAAAACAGTATTCCCCTGTTGCTTGTGCACCTTTCCCTACCCAATTTCTTTCTTCCAGTCAACTTTGCATTTAATATGCTTTGATACAGCACTCTGTGAACAGCCACCCCTTTCAGTAATGACCTTCTGTGACTTACCCTCTTTGTGGAGGGTGTCAATGATCGTCTTCTGGACCATTGCCAAGTCAGCAGTCTTCCCCATTATTGTGGTTTCAAAGAACAAGAGAATTTATACTAGGGATGGTCATTTAATGAAACTTAAATGTAAATATTGTAATATTTTGAGATACTGGATTTTTGACTTTCATGAGCTGTAAGCTCTAATCATCAAAATTAAAACAAAAAAACGTTTGAAATGTTTTACTTTACATGTAATGGATCTAGAATATATGAAAGTTTCACTTTTTGAAATGTTACAAAAAAATTAACTTTTTCACGATATTCTAATTTTTTGAGATGCAGCTGTGTATATATATATATATAAAGCAATACTTGATGGATTTTAGTATTAAACACATTTTATTAAGCATTTTTGAATACACATATACAAATACATATACACAAAATGCATACGTTTACAGAACATAGGGTAATGTCAGTCTTTTTATCACAATCCCACGAAACCCTTGCAATTTCACAATGAACCTCTATAGGGGCTTCAGAGACAAGTAATAGATTGTAACCAATTATACATTCAAAAAGAAATCAAACCTAAATAAATAATCATAAATAACACAAATTGTAACATACAAACTGTAACATTTCTGTACATTAGATTAAAATCAATTAATTTGAATTATATGTAGGCTATGTATGCATGTACAGCATCTCACAGAAGTGAGTACACCCCTCACATTTTTGTAAATATTTTATTATATCTTTTCATGTGACAACACTGAAGAAATGACACTTTGGTACAATGTAAAGTAGATGTCTACACGGAGGACCCGGGACCCGACCCGGGATTCGTACAGGTTCGGGGCTATATTTTAAATGGTCAGCCGGGTCCGGGTCGGATCCCAATCTATTACTTCGGGTCCCGGGTCCCGGGTCTGTTTAACATTGTGTGTAATACCTGAGTCGATCGGACTCGGACAACACCCGGCCATAATCAGAGTCAGTCAGCGCTGTGCGTGTGTTGTTTTGTAACTTTCAACTTGTAAAATTAGGATGAGAAAAGTGTGAGTCAGTAATTTGAAATAAGGTGAAAAAAAACAACAAAAAAACACGAGCGACGTCATCAGAAGCA
>NW_015642522.1:21416-22873 GCF_001515625.1 Sinocyclocheilus rhinocerous
TTTTTTTAAAGCAAATTAATTAAACTGAAAAAAGTAACTCGCGTTACTTTTTTTAAAAAGTAACTCGAATATTCATGTGTAAATTTATAAAGTAATGCGTTACTTTACTAGTTACTTCAGAAAAGTAATATTATTACGTAACGCACGTTACTTGTAACGCGTTACCCCCAACACTGATAACGACCCCAAACACAACATGATGACGACCACTGCCTTGCTAAAGAAGCTGAGAGTAAAGGTGGTGGATTGGCCAAGCATGGGCATCCTCAAACGGAAGGTGGAGGAGGGCAAGGTCTCTAACATCCACCAGCTCCGTGATGTCGTCATGAGTGGAAGAGGACTCCAGTGGCAACCTGTGAAGTTCTGGTGAACTCCATGCCCAAGAGGGTTAAGGTAGTGCTGGAAAATAATGGTGGCCACACAGAATATTGACACTTTGGGCCCAATTTGGACATTTTCATTTAGGGGTGTACTCACTTTTGTGGCCAGTGGTTTAGACATTAATGGCTGTGTGTTGAGTTATTTTGAGGGGACAGCAAATTTACACTGTTATACAAGCTGTACACTCACTACTTTACATTGTAGTAAAGTGTAATTTCTTCAGTGTTGTCACATGAAAAGATATAATAAAATATTTACAAAAATGTGAGGGGTGTACTTACTTCTGTGAGATACTGTATGTTTATAAAGTAAACAAATTATCGGTTATTATCGAATTTACAGTTAAATACTGTAATTTCATTAACTGATATAATGTTAATACACCAACCTATTGAAGTACTGAAATCTGTTTTGTACCTTTGTAATACACTGATGACCACCAAATGCAGGTGGTGATGAGAAAGTCACATGATGAACCAAAGCCCATCACAAGCAGCTTTTAAATAATAACATATATAGAAGGTGCACAGTGTCATTCACACAAACACCAAACACCATCATGGTGACACACATGAAACTGAAATAATGCAAAAAACATTCATTTAACAACATTAGGTGTAACACACAACCCTAATATACAAAACTGATAAGAAAAAACTAAGAAGAAACATAGTTATTTCAACAAAAAAACATCAAATTTGAAATGTAACAGGTAACGCAGGGAATGTCAATTTACGGTTATTCACTGTAAATTATACGGTCTTTTTCACTTCCAAAAACGGTATAAACGGTATACATTAATGTCCAATACATATAATGTCCAATACAGTTTTTCACCGTATATAGCAGGGGAATTTACCGTTAAGCATTTAACAGGTTTTTACTGTAGCATTTTTACAGTCTTTTACCATTAAATTCACGGTCATTTTTTACAGTGAATATATGCGATACTATGAACAAAGTTATGAACTCAAAAGCCCATCAATGGTCATATGATGGTGTGTGGTAACACATTCATCTCTTGCCCTTTAAAGAAGTCAAGGACTATCTTCATACTTTGAAACCAGGCAAAGTAT
>NW_015642522.1:23737-42539 GCF_001515625.1 Sinocyclocheilus rhinocerous
ACTCTTAACTTTTATAAAGAATATCTCTTTGGATTTGAGACTTTAGTCTTTGCAACTTTACAGATCTTCTTTATGCACCAAGAGCTTGTAACACTCCAAAGAGAAAGGAAAAATTGAAATCGCATCATATGACCCCTTTAAATTTACAGTTAAATACCGTAATTTCATTAACTGATATAATGTTAATATACCAACCCTTATTGAAGTACTGAAATCTGTTTTGTACCTTTGTAATACACTGATAACCACCAAATGCAGGTGGTGATGAGAAAGTCACATGATGAACCAAAGCCCATCACAAGCAGCTTTTAAATAATAACATACAGTATATAGAAGGTGCACAGTGTCATTCACACAAACGCTAAACACCATCATGGTTACACACATGAAACTGAAATAATGCAATTAACATTCATTTAACAACATTAGGTGTAACACACAACCCTAATATACAAAACTGATAAGAAAAAACTAAGAAGAAACCGTTATTTCAACAAAAAAACATCAAATTTGAATGTAATGCAGGGAATTCTGGGAATGTCAATTTACGGTTATTCACTGTAAATTATACGGTCTTTTTCACTTCCAAAAACGGTATACTACCGTAAAATTAATGTCCTATACATGTAATGTCCAATACAGTTTTTCACCGTATATAGTAGGGGAATTTACCGTTAACCATTTAACAGATTTTTACTGTAGCATTTTTACAGACTTTTACCATTAAAATTCACGGTCATTTTTTACAGTGTAAGTAAATAGGCTCCCATATGTAAATTCAGTAACAATGGAGGGTTGGTAAACCTCATTGAACACAAATCACAAATTTTGGTTTTCCGAATGTTCGGTAATGTTCTGGTTCCTACAAACGTTCTTATTTGGTTCCTTTCAAAAACCATATGGGAACAGAAACTTAGGGGCAAGTTCTGTTTGCTGGGAGTTAAAATAGACTTATATGTAGGCTTACTTTCTATCGACCTATCTATCTATCTAGAGTTCATTCATTCCTCACTACTTTCCCGCTACTCGTGAAAGCGTATTATATGCATTCACTCGTTCATTTATTTGTTTATTTATTCAAGTCAGGCTGTCTTATGAAGGCAACCATCTTTTGCACGGTTCTTTATTCTCGTTTTTTAATACAGAAAAGCAGTGCAACCACTGATCTATAATAGAGATTATCATTATATATAGATCAGTGGGTGCAACTCATTACTAATGTTTAAGCAACATATACCTCTTTAACTGTTATTCAAAGGTTTTTCGAGGCTGGTTGAATGGAAAAAGTGTCACTTCTTCCAGCACAATGACAGGTGTGTTTATATGCTGTTATGCTGTTATGTCAAGTAAGCATTTTATTGTTTGTGTGTCTCCGCTAAAATAATAATCGCTCAGGTGGCTCAATCATTCGCTTTTAGACTTGATTAAACAAATGCCACATCGACGGAAAATCTTAGTCATATCATGGATAAATAAACAGAAATTGAGTTTGTATACATTTATAGTGCATTTCATATCTTAATAAGGTAATCGAGCGTGCGTCTTCGTATAAGCCTAAAACTGAACTGAGAAATAAACATATCGACTACGAGATAACAACCACATCTTTCACATACATCACGTATTCACGCTCTTTGTCGTGGTGTCGTCTCTCAGCTGATCTAAGGGCAGTTGTGCTTTCTTGACCATATATGAAAGAGACGCAGATTATGACTGAAAAACTGATCCTGGAAAAGCAGCTGCGGAGACGAGATGGAATAAACCATTCTGTTCTCGGAGGGGTCGAGTTTTTGCATTACGAAAAACGGCGTTGTTGTTGCTCTTCACGTAAAATGAGATCTTTGTTTTAAAGCATATGAAATATAAATCTAAATGAGCATATATATGATGTTGTTAGATAAAACTGTAGTCATATTTTAAATACTTCAACTCAAGAAAGAATGAAACGCCCCTATCCCTTCGAAGCAGTTTGACGCGCCCCAACACTATAAATATCCCACTAGACGCGGATTTCTGTAGATGTCAACTGTCACTTCGAGATCGACGCTAGCCTGAGACGGAGAGAAAACGTAGTTTGTTGGCACTTATCCAAAGTAAAGCAAACTACAAACATATTTTTGCACTCCTCAGACATTTAGACAACGATTCTGCGTTTAATCTTAAGCAAAAAAAAAACACTGGTTACTCGGAAAAGCTGAGGAGGGGTGTGACTGATCTCAGATCAGAGCCACACGCGCGTCAAGCTGCCTATACAGAGGGCACTGCGCCAGGCTATGTGCCATCTAAAGCCAGTGACAAAGAAAAAATCGGAAAAGATTGTAAAAAGGTAGACGACCGAGGGGGTGAATCGTGTAGAAAGGCACGACTAACCAAAACCCCTAAGCGAGGAGAAGAAACAGCCTTTGTTGCCCTCCAGATTATGTGAGAGCGCACTACATCTGATGCTAGACGCTGAGAAAATGTGCGGAAGGGGCATGATATGCCAATGGGAGGTCTACAGCAACAGACCCTCCATCAAGGAGACGGAGAAACCCAAGAGCGAGTCGAGGAGAACCAATGGCGGCGCTAAACAGAAGTGGCACAAATGGGGAAAAAGGCCAGGAAGAAGGGCGCACTATCCAGAAATGCGCAGAAATCGAGCAAGATTGTCTCGGTGGTCTAGCACTCTGGTTTCATTGCGTCCTGCCAATGTTCAAGGCAACCGAGCGCCTGGCATGAGAGCGCCCAGGAACACCAACCAGTTCCTCATGCACGAGAAATACCAGATGATGCACATGCAATCGGACTCTGTTGGCACCGACAGCGGGTCCGACTGCGAAATGGACTTTGCGGATATGGACTCGTACCTGGGCGTTCTGGAGAACGCTAGAGGCGCACTTTTGGACAGTCCAGATCTGCCTTCGCCACCCACATTTTACGCTCGACAGATGAACCAATGCCAGCCGTTTTCCTTCTTCAGCTTCAATCAAGAGGAAAGCATGCAGTATTTCCCATCGGAAGACGATATGATGCAAAGCGAAGACTTCATGCAAAGGGACTTCAAAGAATTCTGTGACACTGTGGCACCATGTATTTAGACACCTGCCACAGGTAACATGTTTACATCACTTCGGTGGTTTTCTGAACTCTTTTTAACAACTAAATCTGTTGATTGCAACGTGAGAGGCATTTCTTTGTTTGTTTGTTCTGTGATGTGTTACGATTGGGGGGGGGGGAAGGGTCCAAAGTAGGAGTGTGACCAGCCAGCCAGTCACCATCGAGCTCGTTTGATCGCTCTTGACAAACATAGCAGTGGTTTGTACTGCAAAACTAAATCCCATGTGAATGTTTTTCATAATAAATCGACATTTTGCTACACTTGGTCTATATTTTTTATTACATGATTCATTTTGGATATACTTTGCTCAATGAATAATGACCTGCAATTATAAAATGTATAGAATGACTTGTCAGAGATAATTATTCTCAACCTTTGCATGGTTTATGTTTGTAATGATGTTAAAACTGAATAGTAAATCAATATACTATGTCTTATTACATTACAAAGAATGACACAGTAATCGAAATATTTTGGGGTCACAAAAGAAGGAGATGCATAACAGAAATATGATGCCTGTGTAACATTTAAGAACCTTCTTTCCAACATACACACCCTTCTTGTACAGCAGAACTGGGTTTTAGAGATCTGACACAAGAACAATAGCAAAGCTCATGAGACAAGGTGTGTGTGTGTGTGCAAAAGAGTGTCTATATAACCGTGTAATCTGCGTCACTAGTTGGGTTTCCGTTTTCACAGCACACAATGAGACCTATGATCATCTCTGGTCTTTGTATATGACAAGATATCGGTGTTAATAAGGAAATTTAGAGCCCCATTAGTCAATAAAAATGCAAAAAGTTTCGATGAAAAGGCTCCAATGAAATCTTTCTTATGAATAGAGCCCCGAATGTTTTGATCAGCAGCGGTTCAGCCCCTTTCCTGCGCAGCTTGCCAACTGCATGTCAGATAATTGTGGTGCAACTTCTTCATGCCAAACCAGCAGTATTGTGTGTTCAATCCCCTGGCTTCATTTCTAGCCCATTAACTGCAGATAAAAGAAATAAAGATTTTACTGAGATGGGAAAAGAGACTTCAGATGGATTTTCAGAGTGTTATTGAGTAGTTGACGTGGCAGGTGTGAAGTGATCTATCTAAAACTATATATTTAAAAAATATATATTGTATAGGTATTATTTTTTATGACCTCACAATAATATATTATATATATATTAAATGTGTTAACTTGCCATGATAGATAGATAGATAGATAGATACACAAATGATAAATAGATACACAGATGATAGATAGATAGAAAACAAGATAGATACACAAAGCGTTATTGATTTAAGCAGTAAGGTACATATTTATGGCTAAAGAGTGTAGTTAGCAACTCCCTTAGCTGTGATTATATTCACAATGCAGCATAGCTTAAAATGGTATAGCGCTAACTGCTAATAAACTGCTGACAATGTATCCTAAACACACTTTGAATAAAAGTGTCTGTCAAATAGATGTTGTTGCACTAAAGTCATTCACACGTATCTGACAGACACTTTTATCCAAAGGGACTCACAGTGCATTGAAGATACATTTTTTACATTTCATTAGCAGTTAACATTATAAATACGTACATTTTGCTTAAATCAGTAACTTTTGTTCACACTGCATAGATGTTGCACTAAAGTCATTGACCTTTACATCTACATTTATATATTTGACAGACACTTTTTATGAAAAGTGACTCTCAGACCGTTCAATACATATTTTTAGCAGTTCATTAGCAGTTAGCGCCATCTGAGGCTATGCTGCTACGTTGTGAGTATAATCACAGCTAAAGGAGTTGCTAACTACATTCTTTAGCCAAAAATATGTACCTTATTGCTGAAATCAGTAAGCTTTGCTTGTTTGCACTGCGTAGATGCTGTTGCACTAAAGTCATTGACGTTTACATTATGTATATGACAGAACTTTTATCCAAGAGACCAGCTGACCAACCAGCGGAACACTGACCTGACCAGCTTAAACCAACCAGCCAACCAGAAGAATCAACCATTTTCTCAGCATGGAAAACTGTACCTTATTGTTTAAGTCAATGACTTTTGCATTTTAAGAGTGTTTTCCTGTTAACAGTTAACGCTAACTGCTAATGAACTGCTAAAAAAGTAGCTTGAATGCACTGCCTCAACCCATTGACTTTGGATAAAAGTGTCAGTCAAATGTAAATGTGAATGACTTTAGCTGAACAACATTCACGAAGCACAAACAAGATCTGTTTTTCTAAAATAGCAACAAAAGCAGCATTGAGCAAACGCAGCTAAGGTGAAGGCACGACTATCCGCAGAGCTAAAAACCACGTTCATGTAGCAACATGCTAAAAACCTTCAGAATATTTTAGCAACTGCATATAGCAATACTGGTAACAAACCACAACACAGTATAGAACTGAGAAAGTGGCTTTTAAAATGGCAAAATACAGTTAAATCATAGCTGGAGAACATTTTCTTTGCATCTGTAAAGTAAATTGACATATTTTAGTGCATGCTCGCTAACTAGTTTTAATGTAAATGGTTTCGCTAACAGGCCAGTGTCTGTATTATTTTAGGTGGTTCCTGGATATTTAAGGCGTTTTCGAAATGACTCATCTAATGTCTTCCACAGGAAACAGATGCTTATACGATCATCACAATTATTTGAAGTCAGTCAAAAAGGAGTACAATTACGATGTCTGCACAGTAAATCAGCATCAATTTAAAGTGCTTACAATTTAAAATGCTTACAAACGGTTGTAAAGTTTACAGTAAAATTGTAAAGTAACACATTCATGAAACCTTACAGTAAAACCCCAAAAATGTACATGGATGATCTTGCTAGATCATCATTTTTTTCTTTTTAATTTTTGCATTGAAATGTAGAGAATTTGAGATTTATATATTTATATATATATATATATATATTTAAAAAAAAAAAAAGAAAAATACAGCCGATGATCTGTCTCTGTCAGCCTGAAGTGGTTTGAGTGCTGGTGTTTGATCAACGGGACTGTTTTTGTCAGAAACGCACCAGCTTTTGAAAGTAAAATGGGGTTTTTCATTGTCAGAGAGGAAGAAATTGTTGACCTCATGGGCATCCCCTATTAAATATCTTCTTATTAGATTTGAGAGTAATGATGAACACTGATTAAAAAAAACTTTTATACGACTTTAAATAAAAAATAGATATCCAAGTATGTAGCCTTTATACATTACTACAGAACTGTTTTCCTGAAGCTGTGTTATTTTACAATTATTAATACACTGTAAGAAAAAAAAAAATCCATAGAAAAAAGCAACATTTCAACTCACAGCCCTCAATTTTTGGCCTTTTGTAGTAAAAAGTTTGAGTATCTTTGCTAGATTCACTGTCATCACTAATGAACAGCTATAAATAAAAAAGGTAATTATTTGGAAATAAGGTAAAGTAAAATATGACAAAATACAAAGAAACTAAATTAAATTCTAACTCAATTCAGTTTTTCATAGAAATTCTATGGTTAAAACATGATTCATCATGAAAACAATGCAAAATAGAAGAATATTTACTAGTAATCTCAAACATCTGGAACACACTGTTTGCATCTCTAACACAAAAATTCAGTACAACTTCTTTTACAAAATCATCCTCTTGTTTTTCAAGAAGCTTTTGCATTGAGAACTACACTACAAATACACATGAAACCAAGGACCGAAGCTTGAAATGAAGACATTTTTTACTGTGCAACAAGATCCAGCGACAGCCCTTAACTAACTATATGCCTTTGAGTAAATAAACCTCAGCCTGTTGCAACAGGCATATTAAAAAACTGCTAATTTTAGCGCCAGTCGACACGTCCCCTTTCCTTCTTTTTTTAAATATTTTGCCCCATAGCTCTTTTTAGTGTTTGTGTAAAACTAAGGAGGGTTGGAAGAGGTGTATTTTGATTTCTCTCAGTGCAAAAACAGACATTCCTGCTGCCACACACAAACATGATTAGCCAAAGCAAGAGCCAATCAGAGAGCAGGAAGCCTTTAAAATGGCCGTTGATGACAGCCTCTCACATTAGCGTTGTCCTATAGTGGAAGACGCCGCTGTTATCCGAGCCCTACGCTTGGATGTGAACAGTAGATCCAAACAAGTCCTCTTTGAGAAGTTAGGGGGCAGGATGGGGTGGGATTTGAGGAACAGAGGGAGGAGTGTTTGGGGTGAAAAACACACAAGACCTTTAAGTATGGAAAAGTACTGACTTTTGAGAGTTTTTTCATAAGTAAACGCATGACAGACCATTGAAAATCTTGCACAATAGCATCTGTTGCTACAGACTGCAGCTGTAAATCAATCAGTTCATTCCAGCAATGCTAAAGCTAATATTTTGGTGAAATAATTTTCACAATGTGTGTATTTATATAAGATATGCAGTCCAAAGCAGCTCAATATGTGTGTAAAACCTCCCAGTTTACACTTGCAGGCACAGTGTGTCTGTGTGTCATTTGGAAGAAGGGTTGTTATTCTAGTCGGACGCAGGCTGGTCACGTGACTTTGCCTTTTTGAGCTGGCTAAGGGCATTAGTAACAGGTAACTGTGGAAGTTATTCCCATTATGAGAGGAATTTACGAAGTAAAATGTAAATATTTCATACCAGCACACATTCTGGTTGCTCCCCGCTCAGAAATTAGCCTCTCTATGTCATAAAAACAACCAGTGTTCATTCATATCTGTCAAACAGCTTGCTAATCTTTTCTAACATACGCTAACTGGTGAAAAAACAAGAATGAAACTTTAAAATTAAAAGAGACTGTGCTCAGTTAATGTTAAAATGGAGAATGAAGAACTGTTTTTGGCTTACCATCCCCCATTCACACATTAGCATCACAAACCCTAAATGTGAGGCTTTTGAAAATAAAGGCTGTAAGTAGAACCAAAGTGGGTTTTATATAACTATTTGAACTTACACAAGGACTATTTGCTAGCTCTTTAGAAAAACATCTACTACTAGTGCTTTAACAGATGAAGACACCAAATGCTAATCTGAGGAACAACATAAAACTTTCTTAATCTCCACAGAATCACATATAAACTCAAATCTTGTACATTTGTGCTAGGAACATTAATTATTCCTCAGATCATGTGTTTTGTTGAGGAGAGGTGAGTTATTAATTTACCTAGTGATTATTGCGTTTTTATCAAAGCGGGTAAAAACTCCCACAAACATACACTGAAAGACGAACTTGAGCAATATTTAGAAACCAGAATAATACACTTTTTTGTGGGCTCTTTTAAAACCCATTAGCAACATGCTAACTTTAACATCCTAGCTTTAGCAACATGCTAAAAATCCCTCAAAAGATCTTAACATCATGACAGAGCCACTACTTTATCTAGAAAGTTCCAGCAATAAAAAATGATCAAAGTTGATGGCCAAAAACAGGACTTGGTAACACAAAATGGCAGTTTTGGGGGACTATGTCACTGCAGAACAGCTGCTTCTTTCCTTCACGAGCTATATAGACACCAGCTGTGATGTCACAGTGAAATCGGAAACCACAGCGTCCTGTTTATGTGGAGAACACAGTGCTCATGACTATAGTTCAGAACCACATACGTGCCGTTTTGCCTATAGTGATCAAAACCACCGTCAATCAAACACAAAGTCAATGGTACAATGATATTCTTGAAAACACACACACAATATATGATAGCTGGGCAGAGCCAAAAGGTTCCTGTAGATTTATTAAGGGTTTCATCAGTAGACGAAAATAACAGTGCAAGATTTTTGCTCCTTGAGTGATTGCACGTTTCATTCTTGGCCTTTGCACAGGCTTACGTTAAACACGTTTCCTGCCAACTTGCCTGAGCTTGTGTGACATAAAAAATTTCACAGTCTAATAAAAATTGCCATTTAAGTGCGACATGCTACAATTTATCCAAAACATTCATTTGAACTACAATAAATCCAAAAAGTGCTTACAAATGCTAAAAAAGTGAACAGTCACAATACCTATATATATATATATATATATATATATATATATATATATATACCTCTACATATATCAGGGTTTTCACAACAAAACCCGCCCAATTGCTACTCAAAATTAGCCCAATTGCATTTCGAGGGGGGTCCCCCAGTAAATATCATGTTCCTGGGGGGAGGGTAAAATAAACGTTTTTTTTTGGTGGGGTTCCCCGGTAAAATTCGCATTTCAGGGGCTAAATATGTTTTTAGGGTCGCTTCAACCTGCGGACATGAAAAACAACCCGCGGCAAGTGTTAAAATAGCCCAATTCCACGGGAAAACCGCGGACTTGGCAACACTGACATATATGCAAATTTGAACCTAAATTCTTACAATATATGTATTTCATATATGATATCATATACTGTATATACAAAAATGTCTGTTATCAAAACCTTCATGAATAACCGGAAATCTTTAAGCATTTTTGGAAGTTTGCATAAGAGTAAAGTAATAGTAAAGGCTTCAGTAACCCTTTTGCACTAGTTAGTGGAAACTGCTTGAGTTTGCAGATAAGGGTAAGAATAAACACTAGAGGTCAAATATCACTATCATTAGCCAAAATGGTATCTAGGATAAGGCTGAAGAGTTTCCTCAATCGCTTTTGCACATACAAATGCATTTTTTTTTCTCCAAATGTAAGATGGCTTCGTAGCTGTCGACACTGTGCAGTCTTTTCTAAGCGACTACATGCAAGAATCACAACAAATAACAAAAAAAGTTTGCATTTGCATGATCTACTGTGCAAAACATATGTACTAAATGATCTTTAATGTGGCACGTGCAAACACGTAAAAAGCACAGAGTAGGTTTTCTAGTAAACAACTTTGTGGGCTGATCCTGTGGTTTGGAGAAAGTGAGTGAGGAACGAAAACAAACACTAAAGCCAGCTGTAATAATCATGAAAGTATTATCACACCACCCTCTAGTGGTACAAACCAGCTTTTATTCTCTCAAATCATTTTAATCATACAAAGAGAATATTCATTAGATACTGTGATTTTGAATAATAAATTACATCTATTAAACAGAATCGGCAAAAATGTCTGAAAACTGGTCATCTTCGGAGTAAAAAATGTCTTTGAATACTTGAAATTGTTTAGGTCTTCAGTGAAGGCCTCTGGCGTCTTTTGGCATCTCTGTGTTTCTTGCGACACTCCTGTTGGGGGGAAAAACCGCTGTAATTCATGTCATAAAATATGCAAACCAAATTTCAGTACTTTTAAATGTCACAAACCATTTTGAAATATGTTAAACTAGGAATCCACAATCAGTTTCAAGCAAAGGGACTGAGCATAAAATGTTGTATTTTAATAATATGCACAAACTATTAGTGCATTTACAGTTTACTTAATATATTTTAATGTTGGATGGATAACGAAACATTTAGCTGGTTGAAGTGAAATTATGATTTTTATTAATAATTTTTCATATGAATCAGTTTGAGATCTGTGTGGTACCTCTCTGAGCGACGTCCTCTTCTGTTCCCAGGCTTCCCTCTGGTCTTGAAGTTTTACACTTCTACAAAACATTCCTGGCCCCTCTGAAGAAAAGAGATTTGTACATAGAGTGTTTGAAAGCACAACAGGAAAAATGATAAAAACCCATTTGAATTTAACCTCATACACACACACACAGGCTTGAGTAAGCATTCAAATATGCTGTTGTTAGTGATTATGTTTAATTGATCATGAATGTTTTAATTTGTCAAGATGAATGGTTTAAATCTCACCTTTTAACCGCTCATCATTTTGATAGAAAAAGAAAAAGGTCTTTTTTGATGTTGTCGGTTCCCTGCAGAAAATTAAGCTTTAATCAAAAAGTAATCCAAACCAGATTTACAACATTTTGTTGGTATATAGATATATGCAAAACGTGTTTGCTTATTTGATTAGTGACTTAGAAAGAGAGCAAGATCTTCAATATTTGCACATTGAAACAAAAATGGTGTAGAAACAATATAAACCAGAACTTGTTAGTAAATTTCAAAGTAACACATTGAATTAAACATGAAACTTTGAAGGAGAAAAACTGAAATATTATTTTCTTATTCATAATAGATATTTTTTGCAGTGTACTTCATTTTAATATTTCTGTATTTTAAACATAATAATCCTAAACCTAAATTTTGTATCCAAGATTTTCCATCAGTATTTTCGCTACTGACTAATCAGCGGATTTTGTGATCCATCTTTTAAGGCTGGTTTAGCATCATTAACAATGTTTCTAGTGATACATTCCTTGTGCTACCAAGCACAAACTGTAAATGATTAAAATGATAATATAATTACTCTGTGATTTTGCTGGAAGCGGATTGGTCCTCCTCAACCTCGTCCACTCCTTCCTCGTCTGAACTGCTGTCCTGGAAACGAGGGTCCGCTTGCCAAGAGAACTTGGCTCCTTTTACTGTCTCTATTTTGTACTCGTCTGATTGGCAAAAAAAATGATTACAAATAATGTTTTATACTCCAACATGTTATATGTGGTATAATGTAAAAGTGACTTAAAAAAAAAAGCATAAATAAACAATGAAAACGTTTGAAAAACCAATGGCGAAAAACAAATTTAAAGCGCAAGGATACACCCAATATTTTACCTACAATGAAAAATGACATAAATGATCAGTGCACCTGTATTGGTGGTCATCTCCGCAGCTGTGTCTTCACCAAAGAAGGAGAACTTGAATCCACCTGAAGCATCTTCTTTTGCTTCTACATTAGAAGTGAAGGAAACCTCCATGTGTTTCATTATATCTTCAGTATCTTCTGCCTCTTTATCCCATGAAACCGTTTCCTTCTCGTCCTGGTTTTCTTTAGACGTCCCAAAGACCTCCTTCAAATCCACCGAGATGTCAAAGTAAACGTCCTTAGAAACTTCAGGGAGTTTTTCAGCCTCTATGCGTTTCTTTCGTCGCGCCGCTTTGCTGTCCACCAACAAAATCACAAATGTTTAACGACGTCACAATGAGTCTAAAATCCAAAAATGAGTTCATGTAATACCTCTCTTTCTTCGGTTCCTCTGTCTTGGCCTCAAAAGCAGTGTGTTCTTCTTGTGTCGGGTCGTAATGCAGGCTCGAAACATCTCTGCAAAGCCAAACATAAACCTTTAAAAACAAGTGAAAAGAACAAAACATGCTCAAAGAACATCCGAAGAAGTCATACTTGAACATCGTGCCCTTTCTGGAGTTTTGTGGTTGTATGTTGGTGTTTAAAATGCTTTGGAGGATGTCTAGACTTTTCTTTTTCTCCTCAAGAAGTTGTTTGTCTGCATCTTTTTCGGGAGCCGCTTCATCTGAAATTTGAAATATTAAAAACAGGTGAATAATTCCTTCAAAACGCATTGAAACCCAAGATTATAGTTAAATAAATTACCTTGATCTTCAGACTCATCATCGCTTTCCAGAAATCTAGAATCGACGTGGAATCTTGAATCGGTTCCGAATCTGGCCTGCAGCTTCATGAGCTGAAATAAAGATGAAGACGAGAAATCAAACAAACTCTGAATCTCTCTCTATCCTGATAAAGACTCTCAATCCAAACCTTCTGTCCAGCTTTGCCCTCAAACTGGGGCTTGATCTGGAAACAATCGTCCTCAGAACCATCGTCCTCATCTTCACTGTCAAACAGCTTGCTGCCACCTGGCTTGTTGTTTTTCTGTGGAATTATGATGGAAACTTGAAGAACATATCAAAGAGTTCAAGAAAATAAACTTCCAATTCCAATCTTGGTCCATATTTGCCTTTTCTTTCAACATGGACGTTTGTTGATCTTCGTTAGATCCTGAATCATACTCAAAGAGGCTTTTTTTCAAGATTGTTGGTGGTTGTTCTGGTCTGCTTGTGGTTTCATCTTCTTCATCATCAGAATCAAACACAATGTGTTTGCTTTTGTTCGCTTTCACTGCGTCCTGAAAAACATAATTTAGATTTTCAGTGAATTATGACTTTAAATTAGTAACACAATGATATTAAAATTTAGGCCACTACAGATGAGCCAATAATCATTGTATTAGGGCTGCACAATTAATCGAAATTAAATCGCAAAGGCAATAAATCGCGATTAGCTGCGATTCTCATGCGTATCTTTCAGTGAAGCACCGTTCTGTGATCAGTAGTAAATCTCCATTCGAAGGCCAGAGGGCGCTCTCGCGCTGAAAATCCAAATATGCCCCGAAGAAGAAATCCAGGAAATGCCTATCGCTGCAGCTGAATAAACAGAAGATTTAACTGCTTTCATTGATTCAACGTGACTAATAAACACACGACTAAGGCAATATATGGTTTATCTGAGTTCTTATTATTATAATTTTCATCATAATAAAGTATATCTATAATGAAATGCTAATCGACATAGCCATTATCACTGCTTAGAATACAATGAAATATTGTGTGCCTTAATTATTCTGTTTAAGAAGCCACATTATCTCACAGAAGGATTTATTTCAAACACTCGACTGACCTTATGAAGTGAGTTTGGAGTAAAAGCATGTTATTAAATGTGGTATTTTCACGTGCTCTCAGATGGAGCAGCATTTACTACACAGTAGTAGTTCACTGAGAAGACACGCAAACAGCTGTCATTATCGCGAACAATTTAGTCGATTTCATAATCTTACGATTATATCGTCTGTGATTATGAACGCGATTTTGCATAGGTTGTCAGAGAACTACGGCTCTAAGTAGTAAATGCTGCTCCATCTGAAAGCAGGTGATGGAGATTTACTACTAATCACAGAACCGGCTTTACTGACAAAATGTGCATGACAATCGCGATTAATCGCGTTCGATTAATCGTGCAGCCCTACATTGTATAATTAATTGATGTACAATAAATCAATGAACTTCACATAATCAAAACATATGAAAAATACAAAGGCCAACATAGACAAAAAAATCTGTAAAACAATGAAGTTTACAAAACTAAAATATGTATGATTTATTAGCAAAGTTTTAATTACATAACTTGAAATGTTTGTAAACCTGATGAAGGTCATGTTGACTGAAAAATCTTCAACATTTCTATTTTTTTTTCTATTTCTAAGTTTTGTAAGCCTTAGTCCTGTGCAGGATTTTTTCTATTTTTCTTTATAATTTATTTATGAATAATGACATGAAACAAGAAATAGCCAATATTAAAATTTGATACTAGTTTGTCTGAATAAATTAAAAATAAAACACTTTAAATTCTACACATGAATTTAGGCATCACAGCATTATAATGTACAATACAATAGATTCACTTTTTGAGAGTTAGATGATGACAGAGTATGAAAAAAATATATACGATACAACTAATACTATTAAATTAAAAGAAATCTCTAAAAACGACCAATAACTAACATTTTACTGATTCATTGTGCATCCTCACTTAAAATACTTCAAACTTTTATGGACTACCTCTACTCACCACGTTAGAAAGAGCACCTTGAATGAGTTTCCTCTGTTGCTCGGTTTCTTTCTGTCGTTGCTCCAGTGACGCAAGACGTTTCTGGTTGTCCTGCTGTTGTTTCTTAGCATCTATCACAGTTGAGTGAAGAACTGTTTGATGTGAAACAACATTCTCCTGAACGTTCTTCGAATTGGCAGGTTTAGAATCTTTTGTCGGAGTTCTGGACTTCTCATCATCACTAGTTTCCGATTCCTCACTAGAAGAGTCACT
Organism: Sinocyclocheilus rhinocerous; assembly: GCF_001515625.1. Taxonomy (NCBI): domain Eukaryota; kingdom Metazoa; phylum Chordata; class Actinopteri; order Cypriniformes; family Cyprinidae; genus Sinocyclocheilus; species Sinocyclocheilus rhinocerous. Next base: position 38,464 of record NW_015642522.1, read on the forward strand.
GCTGGAGGATCTGGAGGTCTTCGTCTGCTTGGGTTTGATTGATTTATTAGAGCTTACAGTTTTTGGGATGGTTCTTGCCAATTGTGTTGCTAAAGACGTTTTAGAAGTGAGGACTTTAGCATTGTCTTCTTCCTCGCTGCTTTCTGATTCTTCACTAGAAGAGTCACTACTGGAGGATCTGGAGGTCTTCGTCTGCTTGGGTTTGACTGAGTTACTACACCTACTAGTTTTTAGTTTGGTTTCAGGGCTGGTTTTTGCCGATTGTGATGCTGGAGACATTTTAGAACTGGAGACTTTAGCATTATCTTCTTCCTCGCTGCTTTCTGATTCTTCACTAGAAGAGTCACTGCTGGAGGATCTGGAGGTCTTCATCTGATTGGGTTTGACTGGGGTCTTTGAATTGTTAGAGCTAACAGTCTTCATTTCAGTTTTAGAGATGTTTTTTACAGATTGCGCAACTGAAGGTGTTTTAGAAATCAAAACTCCAGCACGGTCTTCATTATCATCTTCCTCGCTGCTTTCTGATTCTTCACTAGAAGAATCATCTTCTGAGATGGACGCTTTATTCTCAAGTTTTTTTGAGGGTGTTTGTATATTTAAAGTGGATAATTTCTGCTGAGACAGACGGTTTGAAGACTGTGGTTGACTTGTATCTTCTGAGATGCTTTGTTCTTTCAATTTCAGGTCTTGTTTGAGTCTTTTAGGAGATTCACCGTCTATATTTTGGGCGAATCTTTTCAGGCTTGGCTCTGGACCTCCAAAGAGATCCTTCGTTCCAATGAATGCAGGAAGAGATACAGTGTTTACCTGATTCTTCTTCTTACTTTCTTTCTCAGGGGTCTCGTCTCCAAGAAGAGAAGCGAGAATATCTTCTGGGTTATTGCCTGTTTTTTTGGGTGGTGCACTTGAGGTCTTGGCTTCGTCTTTGGGTCCTTCTACACTTTCATCATCTGAAATCACCTCCGCTTTTTTAGCTAGCTGCTCCAAGTCTGCTAGGGAAAGATCTAAACGGTAGCAGATCCCCATCATGGCTTCATAATCAGAATCTACACTAACATCATCATCATCATCATATGCCTCATCACTACCATCATCAGATTCAGTTGAAGACTTGTTTTTACTGGATTCTGTTGGGGAATCTTGAGTAACAGGTGCAGATTCAACTTGTGTTTGGGTCTTTCTCCGAGTGAGTATTTCATCAGTGTCCGCAGAATCATATTCCTCATCGTCTTTTGATGAAGTCAGTAGGGACGTTTTCACGTCATCTTGTTCCACTCCACCCCAGAAAACATTAGACTTGACAACAAAATCATCTCCCACCACCTCCAGGTTGTTGTCGTCGTCATCCTCCGTGGAGGTTTGTTTAGGGTTCCTCAAATGTTCTTGAGCAACCAACATTCTGATTTCATCTTCAGAGTCAGAGTCGTTGTCGAAAACACAAACAGATTTTTGTTTTCTTGTCTTTACAGCAGAGAGTCCATTTTGTTGGATCGCCACTTTGTTTTTGTTTCCAGTGGCAGCCGCATTAATTCCATTTCTCTGAGCCAAATTACTAAGAAACAAACTCAAGTCTATTTTGGATCTTTTGGGACACGGTTTCTGCTTTGGAAACTCTCCTCGCCTTTTCTTACTGATTTCATCGTCTCCCCCTTTAATCTCCCATGTCAGCTTGGACACTGATGTGACGTCATCCGCAGTCTCCAGTCTCTTGATGTTGTGGCAGTGTTTGGATGGATCATACTTAAAAACGTATTCAAGAGTTAAGGGTAGATATTGAATTACATTGAAAGTATGACGGTGAACACTATTAACTGCAATGATTATATATTGCGATTAAACTTTGCGATTAAGCAAAATTTGGTAGTTTTTTTATTGTTGATTCATTGTGATTCTGTTCTTCATAATGATTCCAGGCAGGGGCGCCGCTAGCAATTTTGGGCCCTATGAAAGAAAATGAGGACGGGCCCCCTACCGCACCAAACATACAAGCCAACCTAGTTATCCAAAATCTGTCTGCAATTTAATAATACTGACCTATTACTTTTGCTATTGCTATACCACTAGGTATCAGTATTTAGTCAGAGACCTACCCATAGCCGCAGGAACATATTTTGGGGGTGCAGGGGGGCGGGGCTTGATGTTGAAGGGCGGGGCCAAGGTGGGGGATTTTAAACAAAATCCTAATATTAAACAGCCCAAACACTTATAGATGAACATACAAATTAATGAAGACAGAGTTATATGAGAACGAATATATATTTGTGCTTTTGTGATTTTAGCTCAATAATATTTTTTCTTTAATATTTTTATTATTTTAAGGAGATTTTACTAAATATTAACCTCAAAATTATGCACCATTTATCATCTGCAATATCAGGGTGTAATCTCCAGATGGCTGTATAGCCCTATATATAAATACATATAAACCATTTGCTGCAGAGTGAGAACTTAAGACATAAAGCACGTTACTTGTATCAGGTTATTCATTGATATATTTTCAGACATTATTAAAGACTACATTTAGTAAAAGTTGAAATTTAAATGTTGATTTGAAGTGTCAGTTATTATTATTGTAGTCAAATCTGGACACAGAGAAAGCATTTTGTTACTCATACTAGCTACAGCTTGATCAGTCACACTAAAGTCATCAGAATAAATATTGGCTAAGTGTGACCATGGCAATATTTTAAAACATATAATTGAGTGTTTACATACAATGAACAGAGACATTCTGTGGTAGAGATGTGCATCCTATTTGAAAAAATCTGCATCGCAATCAGCAACTGGTAAATTGAGATTCCAGTAGCTTTACTGGCATGGTAAAAAGGCTTTACAAAGCAATGACAGCGCTTCGAACCAATGGTGTAGGGCTGGACAATAATTCAATATCAATATGTATCGCGATATAATTTTTTTCAATAACGGTGATATGATTTTTAAACACATTTCCGATATTTCGATATACATTACCGGTGTTTCCCATACATTGATTTATTTGTACCGTTTGACTTCGTTGAATAAACATGAGCAAATTTAGAGGCTACAATTCATAGTTTTCAGTCACGTGACTGGTTCGAAGACCTGGCAGGCAAAACATCCATAGAATTGCAGCACAAGCCTGTCGATTTTCCATTTGTTTCCAATCCACAAATATTTAGAGCTTTTGATGACCGGACATATACATCTTTGTCGAACTCGAAGACATCTCTAATTTGACAGTTTACCATCTAATCTCACTCTAGGCTATGTAGGACGGGACGGAACCATGCAGTGAATGGGGGGGGTTATTTTGCCGGAAATGCAGAAATAAGCCGTAATTTTGTTTTATTTGTAAGTCTTTGGTAGATACAATTATAATTTCTATTGCATTACTACTAGTACTGTTGCTGCTAATAAAACAGATCTCTGGGGGCCCCAAAAGTGCATGGGCCCTTAGAATCGTCCTAACTTTCCCCCCCATAGCCCCTGATCCCAGATATAAATATTTTTCAAAAGATGGCACTTCACAAAAAAAAGGCCAATGTCAGCAGACAAGAAAGGGAGAGGATGACAGATAAAATAAACAAAAAAGTATGTTTCAATAAAAAAATTTAGTTTGGAAAATGCATCTGCTAGTTTTAGGTAATGAACATCTCAATGACTTGTTTCTCCAAGCAAAAGGGCACTTGCAAGCATATCTGTGTCAATGCTTTTAAGTAAATCGTCCTAGAATTGTGACATGGAAAAGGATATATTGTTCTTTCCTTTACACTTCAGATTCACGACAGGAAGTACCCTCCCAAATTTACTCACGACCCAATTCTGGAAGAGTGGATAAACACAAAACCAAGGTTAAATCAGCATCTGGGCCATTTTTACAACTGGACAAAAGTTCTTAGCAAAAGAAAATCACACAGACCTTATGGCCGGGAATTTCAGTTCCTGGAACGGCAGCTTTCATGTGGAAATTCTCAACGCCGGCCACTTTAAACGAATCCACTAATTTCTCCTGAGGGATGATCTTTGGTGTCTTGGCCTTTTCAACCAGTTGCTGTCGTTCCTCAGCAAGTCTAAAAAAAACCAATAAAGAATCAGTA
>NW_015642522.1:44589-51025 GCF_001515625.1 Sinocyclocheilus rhinocerous
AGTATATATATATATATATATATATATATAGTAACAAAATGTTTAACCAATATTTATTGGTTGAAGAAAGTTTTTACCTATGTAGAAAGCTTTCTTTTGCCAACTAAATAAGCAAGGTTCCACCTTTCCATGTGGATTTATTTAAGATGCCTACACCTGTATAAAAAAAAAGCAAATGTACAGATTGATTTACTTCATGACAAAGAAAGCAAGAAAGAATTTATTTAAATAACTATACGTACATCTTTTGTATTCAGCATCTGTGATGTTTATGTTGATGTAGCCAAATGTTTTCAGAGGAGCTCCTGCAAATAGATCACAAAGATATTGTGCATATGTGAATAATATTGAACAGGTACCCAGATAATGTAACATATTAATAGAAATATTACATTAAATTCTGTTGTATTTAATAGATTTTATTTTTTTTGGTTTTTATAGAATTCTTACCATTCTCATCTTTCCTCGTAATGATTTCCACATCTGACACATCCCCAAATTTTCCAAATCTGTCTTTGAGGTCCTTCTCAGACACTCTGTGGCCAAGGCCACCGATGTACAACCGTTTCATGGCCAGATTTCATGCAACCAACCCCTTCTGTGTACCATCAAAACACACATAATGAACCACACCGAAGTCCCCATATAGGAAGGAAGGCATAAAAAATAAATAAAATCATAGTATTGCGGAACCTAACTGCCACTTGACAGTGGCAAAGATAGACTCAACATTATATAATAACTTTATATAATAAAATTACTATTGTGGGGAAAAAACTCAAATGTGCAGACAATGATTGTTGCTCAAGGGGGCACCATATGATGTTATGATCCCGCTTACATCTATTTTTACAATAATTATAATTATTAAATTATCATGAATTTTTAAAAAAGTAATATAATTGTAGATAAATTCCTAAAGATTATGCAGTACTGTACGTATCATTATTTGCCTTGTACACAAATGTAAGCACCAATTCTTTAATTAAAATATAACATTTTAACTGCATTGCAAAAGACATACAAGTATCAGATTCTGTAAATTATGTTTAAAAACATGAGACTCATGAACATATGATTATTACAAAAGTACATACTGTATGATCCTGATTTCTCAATACTTCATACTTTCAAACAGAGTCATACTTTAACATATCATCGTTAAACAGTTCCTAAAAATATCCCATAAGGCAGAATAAAGGTATTATCATAAACTCAAAACAGACTTACGATCACGCCAAAGATTCACATGTACATGCTGATGTTACACTGTAACTGGTCCGCTGTGACACCACGGACGTGTTTTTGGTTCCGCTTGAGAATGTCGCGCAACGCTATGGAAAGTTCCATCGACAAAACATACTCACGGAATAAAGAAAATCAATATTAGACAACTTTTCAATTTCTCCCATACGCGATGATAATTATACGCAGAAAGTAATATGTTTATAAACACGTCACTTCATAATAATGCTTTTTAGATGAACATTCAAATGTTTTAGGGTGTTTTTTAGGTACGGTTCGCCCCTGCAGTTCTCATGTGGTATGTTCCATGTTGACGCGTAGTGATGGGAAGTTCGGATCATTTTACCGACTCGGACCTTTGAGTCTCGTTCAGCAAAATGAACGAATCTTTTTTCGAGTCATTTCGTTCATTTTAGCAAAATATAATTAAAATGTTACGTGTTACTTCCCAAATATGTGTACTACTTACGCAAACGTTGATCACACTACAAACAATACAAAACTGCAATAAGAAACAGAAAAGATTAATTGTTTACCTGGGTCTTCAGTCTATGATTAGCTCACCACCTCTTATCTGACAAATCTTCGGGTTTGGGTTTATGGGTCTGTCACGTGATGAACGATCTACTCGAAAAACCCGAAGACTCAATGAATAATGCTTGATGAACATTCAAATTTTTTAGGGTGTTTTTTAGGTACGGCTCGCCCCTGCAGTTCTCATGTGGTATGTTCCATGTTGACGCGGGATTTAGTTGAATCGGTCAGAATCATAAAGTCGCAGTGTTTACATTCAGAAGAACATTAAAGTAAGTTTATTCCTTTAAACATTGGATTTCAAGCTTGATATAAGTTCTACACTAATTATTAAATCCATATAAGAAATAAAATACATATTTATATTACAACTTCAATTTTTTTTACCTCTTGATGATTTGATTTGATTCGTCAAATCAAGCTCCTTTCATCTGATTTACACTCAAAATATTGTTATGAAACTATATAAAGCAATATAAAGGTTTAGAAATAACATATGGACAGCTGTTAGGATAATCTGTCGTTTAGTAACAATTTATAAAAGAGTTTATGATATAAATCTCCTACAGAGTGTAATGACAGATGTATGCAGTGAAATGAATTTCTGTTTGTTGTAAATTTTGTTGAAATGTTATATAATGTTATATATTGGTTAGAGAAGTTAAAAAGTTAAGGATTTTGACTTGAGCTGATTAATTAGAACCTTTGCATCATATTATATATGTACATATACATACAGTATATATTAAAACAATACTGGCATGCAAATGTTATTATTTAGGCTAAGTTTGTGTATATCATGTAGAATATGAAGTTATTTTTATGTATGTATCTCTTTATCTTTCTCTCTCTCTCTCTCTCTCTATATATATATATGTATTTTTTCATAAACAGTTTCTTAGTAGATTGAGGAAGATAATGGAGCAGAAATATGAGGAAGAGATCCAGATGCTCCAGCAGGAAATTGAAATGCTGGAGGCTGAACAGGAGGAGACTTTACGGTACATTTTCATGGAGCATGGAGATCGACTACAGCGGGAACTGTTAGTATGGACTACCTTTCGATGGATTTTGTCTAGTGTCATATAGCAGCGTAAACTGGACAAAAACAGACTAAAGCTAAACAAAAAAACGTACTGTCTTTCTGTGACATTAAAAAGCATATTCGCAATGAAAATGTTTTACTTGAAGGCTGGATCAAATTAATTAAATTTTTCTTTCAGAAAGTCAGTCTATAAGGAAAGAGGAGGAGCACAAAAACACACTCTTTCAAAGCTGATCACAGAAGTCAGCGAGCTGGAAAAAAAACCTCAGACGACAGACAGAAATCAATGGGATCACTCTAAATGAGTGTTTTGTGAAGACATTGCACAAAAGTGAGTCTTTTGAAATTTGCTTTTAAATATGATATAATTTATATTAAAAATATGTATATGAAATATTTATATAAAAATTAATTTAGGTTGTATAAATGGGTTATTCTGTTGTTTTTTCAGGTGAAAGAAAACTTGTACAGCAGCTCAGACTTGCAGGTCACTGCAGTGTACTTTTGTTCCAGGTTGAATTTGCAGTGACTGAGATTCAGGTACAAAGAAGCCACAAAATATTTTTGCACGCGCTTAATAGTATTAACACAAGTATTATTTATTAAAATTAACATATGCTTTCAAAATGCATGCAAAATGAATAACTCTTTGCAAAACAGGCTATTTGAGATATTCTTCCTGCCAGATGAGTGCATGTAGATTGTGTGCTTTAGGACTTAATATATTCACAGCCCTGCAGCTGGTTGCAGCAAACCCGTTAAGTTAAGAAAACCATTAGTAATAATAATTTATTTTATAAGTTTTGAGTTTTTCTTAGGAATAGTTCACCCAAAAATAAAAATTTGCTTAAGATTTACTCACCTTCAGGCCATCAAAGATGTAGATGAGTTTGTTTCTTGGAACAGATTTGGAGAAATGTGTCACTTGCTCACCAATAGATCCTCTGCAGGGAATGGGTGCCTTCAGAATGAGAGTCCAAACAGCTGATAAAAACATCACAGTAATCCACAAGTAATCGACATGACTCCAGTCCCTTAACTGTGAAGCAAAAAGCTGTGTTTGTAATAAACAAATCCATCATTAAGACCGCTGTTTATGACTAAATATTAGTTCTCTGTTCTTAATATTGCTTTCTTCAGTGAAAAAGTTCTCTGTTGAATTAGGAGAGAAATATGCATATGGATTTTTTACAGGAGGAAGTGTTATTATGGATTATGGAGTCTTTTTTTTTTTGGCCAAACGCAATGGTTTGAAGTTAAAATGCCTTAATGATGGATTTGTTTCTCACAAACATAACACAAAAACTTATAAAGTTCATATTAAGATGCTGTAAATCAGTTGATATTTGGTTTTATTTTGTATTTTGGGGTTTGTTTAAATCCTGAACCCTGTATAATGCCTCAAATCTTGTGACATGTTGAGGAGAAAGGTAAGTGACCAGCATCATGACATGTTTTGTATTATAAAGTGCCATTCAATTTTTCTTAAGAAAATGTGGTTAAGTGCTGAAATTCTCACATATCACCAACAATCATTTAAACTCCATACAGTTCAAGGTTATTAGAACCAGTGATGAAGACTGTGATGATTATTCTTATACTCAACACAAGAGGGCAGCATGTTTCCATTTTAAACATGACATTTCCTTTCAACATCTGAGATTTGTGCACTAGTCTTAAAACGCCTCTTTAAAGGGGTCATATGATGTGATTTCATTTTTTCCTTTCTCTTTGGAGTGTTATAGACTCGGCATTTATAGTTCTTCCAGTTCTTCTTGTTTCTCTGAAATTTTCACGACAAGCATAAATCCAACTCTTTGAGGGCCCTCCTTAGCACAAATATTTACATAATCGCATTAAATGATTTAGAATAGAATTGTTGGTTGGAGACTGATGGCTTTCTTAAAAAATTGCGAGTTATTTTAAACTGGCAGCCTGTGGGAAGATCAATGTGACGTGATAATGAAGGTTTTGTTTGTGTCTAAAGCTGAGTCAATTGAAAATCTTTACAATGAGAATAGTTGAGAATAAATTTGAAGAGTTATATAAAGAAGTAAAAGCAGTTTCGTGCTCCAGTCTTCACAACAAAAAATATTTTTCCTGAAGAAAGGAAATCCCATAAACCATCAGTCTCATGACAGGTAATATAAAAAAATGCAGATCAGTTTAAGATTATTTAACAAGACTATTTATGATCTTGTCTAACTCTCAGTGTTTTATTACAGGAGGATGATGCACTGCTCAGGAGAGTTACAGAGCTCAATATCGTTGTGGATGGTGTTGAATTCAAAGATTTCTCTGCATTTGTGTCCAGGTGGAGTGATGATTGGTAACTTCTTAATATCAATGGTGTGTTTGTATTTCAATTCAGGTCATCCAAGATGAAGATGAGTTTGTTTCTTCAGATTTGGAGAAATGTAGCATTACATCACTTGCTCACCAATGGATCCTCTGCAGTGAATGGGTGCCGTCAGAATGAGTCCAAACAGCTGATAAAAACATCACAATAACCCACAAGTAATCCACACCACTCCAGTCCATAAGTTAATGTCTTGTTAAGTAAAAAACTGTATGTTTGTAATAAATCTGTCATTAAGATGTTTTTAGCATTTAATCATTCTCTGGCTAAAATACGAGTCCACTACCATAATATTACTTTCTCCAGTGATAAAATTGTCTTGTCTGAATCAGGAGAGAAATATGCACAGATCTAGCACTGTTTACAAGTGAAAACATTTCTAAACAAATATGTTGGTGGACTTTGATGTGAGAGGAAAACAGGGGATTAACTTTTTCACTGGAGGAAGCCGTATTATGGATCATATTTTGGTCAGAAGCAACCGTTTTAGGTTAAAATGCCTTAATGATGGATTCGTACAAACACACATCAGTGTTTCCCACAGACTTACACTGTGTGGCGGCATTTCCCCTGAGGGAAATATATACAGTGCACAGCATAAATGAGTACACCCCCTCTGAAACTTAACAAATTCAGCAATTACTCTTTGCTTAGAAGACATGTTATGGTTTTTTAGAGATATAATATTCCAGCAAGTCTGCTTGATCAGTTACCAAAGAAGAATGTTAAAATTATTCAAGAAAACACCATTTTCTTATCAAAGTGATAAAATGTTGTGTTGCAAAAATGAGTACACCCTCCTGAAAGCTACTAAATAAAACTAAAAAAAAAAAATTCTGGTGTAAGGTTAAGGCAAGTATTGATCAACAGGTAAGTATGTTGAACCAAAACTGTTAAAAGGTAAGTAATTTCTTGATAATTAAGTGTTATATGGCCCACTGAATAATACTCAAACTTAATGAAACCAAATACCTAGAAACCATATATTTACATTTTTACTATGGTAACCATATGTGTGGTTTTAACTGTGGTTATCATGATCTAAATGTATGCTACTATGGAAGACCAATGGTTAATTTTAATACAACAGAATAATTACACTTAACCATATAAAAATGAAGTTGTTACATTTTTTTTTTTTACAGATGTTACTGTTTTTGATGATGAATATAAATTTACATCTGCATCCTTATTCAAGGTACTACTAGCTGCTGTCAAATGTGCATAAGAGACCAAAAAAAAGTAGTAGTATT
>NW_015642522.1:52153-52448 GCF_001515625.1 Sinocyclocheilus rhinocerous
TAAAATGTTGTGTTGCAAAAATGAGTACACCCTCCTGAAAGTTACTAAATAAATAAAAAAAAAAAATTCTGGTGTAAGGTTAAGGCAAGTATTGATACACAGGCAAGTATGTTGAACCAAAAATAATTAATTTTAATTAAGTAATTTCTTGATAATTAAGTGTTATATGGCCCACTGAATCATACTCAGACTTAATGCTGGGATTGTAGGTGGGGGGAGTGAATGTACAGCGCTCTCTCCCACTTTCAATACCACGACTGAGGTGCCCTTGAGCAAGGCACCGAACCCCCAACTG
>NW_015642522.1:52594-52693 GCF_001515625.1 Sinocyclocheilus rhinocerous
AGCCTGCAGAAATGGTTGTTTATCCACACCAGAACTACCGACTGTAGCCAAAGCACAATAAACTCATTTAGCTCATTTAGAAGGCCCATATTCACAAAA
>NW_015642522.1:53766-61011 GCF_001515625.1 Sinocyclocheilus rhinocerous
AGTACTAGAATATTATACATTTTCTGAATTAAATCTAGGGTGTACTCATTTCTGCAATCCTTCATTTAAACAAAAATTGGCTAAGTTTCTTATTTTACAGATATTAATGGCATGTATTTCTCTGTTTTTATTAAGAATATGTTTAATACATTTCAATTTTGCCATCTTTCTATTAATTATATTAGTGATCATTAAGAAAATACATCTTTTATATTTAATCAGAGGGGGTGTACTCATTTATGCTGTGCACTGTATGTATATAATGTAAATATAAAATAGCAGACGGGCATATTGAAAATGCAAATTAATTCTCTGCCAGCAGGTGGCGCTTCTGGGGTGGCAGAAATACAGCGGTTTCCCTGGTAATGGCTGTACACAGAGCAGCACTGCCAAAGCTACTTTATCAAGCATAATAGGAGAGATGAAATGAAAATGGCATCTAAACTTTTCTGAAGAGAGTCGGTTCCCTTCAAAGATACATTAATATAAAAACACCCACGCCACATTTTTAACTTTGAAACGTGCTGAGCTCATGTTTACTCAATGAATTCAAAGCCTTTTGGAAAATCTATTTGTGGCGGTCAGTGTTGAAATTGTGGCGGGTCGCCACAAATAAATCAATGTATGGGCTTCACAAGACGTTAACTAATTACCGGGAGTCCTGTTAATTACCTGTGGATTATTATGTTTTGATCAGCTGTTTGGACTGTCATTCTGACGGCACCCATTCACTACAGAGGATCCATTGGTAAAACTGCTAAATTTCTCCAAATCTGTTCTAAAGAAAAACTCTTCTGCATCTTGCATGGCCTGAGGGTGAGTAAACTATTCCTTTAATGCAATTATTTTTAACATTTATTTTTAAAGGTAAGCAGATTCCATGGATAATTTGTACTCTTCACAAAATGATGTATCTTGCTTGTTTGCATAACTGAATCAACAGAAATCCCATTAGGAGAAAATCCAGGTTGCGCAATAGGGTTACACAACATAAAACCTACAGTGTAAGTAAACATCAGGCAATTGAATTCCCAGACACTATAGAACAAAGAAGAGCATTCTGCTTTATGTTAGTCTTGTAAAAAGATACAAATCCAAACAAAACTCCATACAAGGGAAATAAATGTATCTGTGAGGCTCATTAGCAAAATGCTGAGTGAACACTGACCAGCTTTTGTCATCGCGATGTGGGAGAGTTCCCGCAGAGGTCTGATTTTCTCATTGAGGACTGATTAACAAGTGTTGCGAGATCAGGTTAGATCCCGCTGCTGGCTGATTGACTGACGGCAATGTACTCTTGAGAATCTTTCATATGAGGCAGCGTTCAAGCAAAATGCAATATAACCTCAAAAATATTCCATCGTTAGCCAAATAAGGGCTTTGTTTATATGTTTGAGGGGTTTCTGTTATACTTGCAGCTGAAGGATTTGTTTATTCATGGTCCAGGCCAAATTAACAAATAACTGTCTCTGATCATTAGGCATGTGGTCCATATCTGTGGTAGCTTCATCTTTGAAGGAAGATCATTTGTGAAAGATTTAATTCTATAATGTTCTGTTCTATTGTATGAAGTTCTGTTCTGTTGTGCTCTATTCTGTTGTTCTCGGTTCTGTTCTGTTGTATTCTGTTTATTCTTTTTTCTCTGTTGTATTCTATTTTCTGCTATATTCAATTTTATTCTATTCAATTTTTGTATGTCCTGTTTTTTTTTGTAGTACTCTGTTTTGTTGTGTTTCTTGTTGTTCCATTGCATTCTGTTCTGTTGTGTTTTATTCTGCCTTATTCTGTTCTGTCCAGTTATGTTCAATTCTGTTGTGATTTTTCTGTTCTGTTTTTACAAATTTCTGTCTTCTATTCTATTCTATTCTATTCTGCTCTTTAGTCTGTTCTGTTTTGCTCTGTTTTATTCTGTTTTTTTCTGTTGTGATGTTTTCTGGACTTTTCTGTTTTGTTCTATTGTATTCTGTTCTATTTTGTTTCTGTTATTTTATGATTTGTTCTCTCAGTTCTATATTGTATGATTTGGGTTCTCTCGGTTCTGTTGTGTCTGTACTGCTTTGTTCTATTGTATTGTCTTCTGTTGCTGTCTTCTGTTCCGTTTTATTGTATTTTTGTTCTGTTCCATTCTGTTTTGTTTTATTTTTGTGGTAAAGCTCCTACAGAGCAGCTTCAAGGCAAGCTATAGACGGTTGCTCTGCTTGTGCTGTAATGAGATTCAGTCATTTGAGTCCAGAAGAACGCTGCAGCCAACATAATGATGTGTGAATTTAATGTTTAAAAGTGCTGTGGTGACGGTCCGTAACATGTCCCGCTCATTAAACTGTCAACAAATGGCACCAGCAAGTCATTGACAGCCAACAGCACCCCACAGTGTGTGCACTGTAAAAAGTGAACATGTGGACCACCTGTAGGTCTGGATTGTGTAAGGCAGGACAGTCTGTACAAACTCCACCAGACACCTTAGGGATTAAAGCCATTGTTGTCCTATAGATTTATTTGGTTTATCTGTTGGTTTATAGTGCAGCACAGATCTGTCTTCTATTATTACTTGAACAAGTACAGCACAACACTTCCCATTAAAGTAACACCTTTTGATGTTGACATTTCCAGCAATCCACAGAGAACACAGCTGAGATAATTAGAAGGTTAGGTTATTTAGATTATGTGTTGTACAGCATACTTGCTATATACTTGAAGAAATAAGAGAGCTGAGGTCTGAACCTGTGACTTCTAGTGGGAAAGATTCATGCTTATGGTCAATTTGTTATCCAGCTGCTAGGTTTATCCTTTCATGTCATACATTATGTGTAGCTTTATGGTACTTGGTAGCTGTTAAAGAGATAGTTCACCCAAAAATGAAAATTACCATATGATTTACTCAACCTCGAGCCATCCTAGGTGTATATGACTTTCTTCTTTCAGACGAATACAATCTGAGTTATGGTAAAACAATGTCCTGGCTCTTTCAAGCTTTATAATGGCAGTGAATGGCTGTTGATATTCAATAGTCCAACAGAAGTCCAATAAAGTGGCGTTCCAGTGGATGACGTAGGACATTGGTGTAGCGTAGGCTCCAATGAGAAGTGCTGAACGCAGAAGCACAGAGGAGAGCAAAACAAAACACAAAATGAAGATTTGTAAAGAAAAATGTAAGAGGATTTTGATATAAGCCAAGAGGAGACTTGTTTTCCTTTTCTAAACAAAGCCTCCTTTGCTCCTGTAAACAAAACTTGGTTCTCGCAAGACTAGCATATTCTCACGGAGCTTATGCTACGCCTGCATCCTACGTCATCTGCTGGAAAGCCACGCTCTCGTGAACTTCACTTATGACAGTTAGCGGAAGCTAGAGATTATGGTTTATAAAGTTTTAAATATGGATATTTTTCTTACACAAACATATTGTTTCGCTTCAGAAGGCCTTTATTAACCCCCCAGAGCCATGTGGAGTACTTTTTTTTTTTATAACGGATGGATGCACTTTATTGTACTTCTGTTAGACTATTGAATATCAACTGCCATTATAAAGCTTGGAAGAGCCAGGACATTTTTTAATATAACTCTGATTGTATTCATCTGAATGAAGAAAGTCGTATAGACCTAGGATGGCTTGAGGGTGAGTAAATCATGGGGTAATTTTCATTTTTAGGTAAACTATCCCATTAATTCATCTTTTTATCCAGATATTCAAACCAACAACCCTCTGGTTACCACTGTAGATCTCTCAATCTATTTAATATTACTTTAAATGTGAATGCATTAGACTTATATGATTGAATTACTAATGAATTTGTTTAAATTTCAGAGTTTTGTTTTCTGAAGACATAATATAAGATCTCCTACAGTTGTTCCACTTAGTCGCAGGAGTTTTTGGCTGGGATGACAAATTACAGTTTGAAGTAATGCTGCTGTTTTGGCGGCAATTAGTTTGGGTCTGTTTCTAAAGTGCAGCCAGCCTCCTGGTCGCTGAATGTACATCTGGATCATATTGTCTGGTCTGAGAGTCTGTCCTGGCACGAGAGAGTCGGAAAAATACTGGAGATAATGATTCTCGCATAAGTCTGAGTTGTCTCTGCGTCTCAGGAAGACGCATTTTATAACCATTATGGTTCATGTAAACTTAAGAAGAATTTTTTGAGCACTCTTGTGGTCAGGTACATAAGTAGATTCAGGCATGTCTGGGGAGAAAGTTTTAAAGGGCTAAAACTTTGAGTTCTTGTGCTATCATTACTGTATGCTCTATAGCCATGTTTGCAACTTTTGTTCTGTTGTTGATGTTTTGATTTTTGACAAGTGTGAAGTTTGAAACGAAGCACAACCACACAGGTAGACATAATACATTTGTTTTTTGGAACCTATACGTCTAATATTAGTACATGCCACAGGTTCTTGGCAGCCAAACCAGGCAAATGAGAAAAACTGAAGGGACAAATTTAGTGAAATTATACAAAGGAGCCAAACATTGATTTGCCATTAATCGGTCTGTAGAGCGATCCTGGCATTCAGTATGTTTAGTCTATCGAACTTAAAAGGTTAGCATTCTAGGAAAGCGTGGTTTATAATGACTTTTTCAGATTTAAGGTCCCCAATCAACAAATCTAAAATGCATACGATGGAAATTGCCCACATTACAAAATGAGATCCGTCGGCGAGGGTGATTTGTCTGTGGTTTCTTTTAAACAGCGTTAGACGTCAGTCAAACCAGATGGTTGATTAATGTTTGTAAACTTTCAGCTCATCCAAATCCAAAAAATTTAAGGCGTACGTTAATTGTCTGGTGTTTAGATATTCTCAGGGAGCCTTTTCTCCAGCTCTTGCCATTAAGCTGCTGTCTTTTACTCTTGGAGTGGATCCATTTAGTTTTGAGAGACTTACCATTTTTCCATCACTCATTACAACACTGGCCTTTCACAGACAAGACTCGAGAGTCATGGAAAGTTGTGTCCTGTGCCACAGTTTCTGGGCCCCTAGTAAATCTATGGAAAATCTCACAATGTCTCGTAACGTCAGCCTGTGAAGGGGATTAAACGCAAATACACAGTTTATCCTTCTATACTGTATGCTGAATTTTACATTAAGGAGGGCATTTCCCTGTCATGTTTTTCATCAAATAATCAAATACGACAGTCTCTAGTTAGAATGTATCATTTACCAAAGTGAGCAAAACAGTGATGGGTTTTCTGGGGTATTAATGTACCTACTGTTTTGTTTGCAGAGTGGAGGACACAAAAGATCTTACCTTGCTCTTCAGGACCTTGAGGACGTTCTCTGAGAGATGTGAGGAGAGGCGTCAAACTTTTCAGCACTTTCAGGTAACCAGAAATAGAAGCAGGGAATAAGGTCCTCAACCAACTATGTATGGGCACAATTCTTGAGTACTGAGAAATGACAGAAATGATTGATCATGAAAGCAATTGTGACTTTTATCAAACTCCACTGGCTGCTACACACAAACTTGCCAAAATGGGGACTCTGGGGACTTAAATTTCTCTGATTAGTTGTGGCGCCATTTGTCCAGTTGGTTGCAGCTTAGTATTCAGACTTTTGTTGTTGTTTGTAAAGTTTGTATTCAATTTAAGCATTTTGAGTAATGCTATTTTGGCTTTTTTGTTCCTATAGCTTTCAAAAAGCCATGTAATATAATAAGTTAAAGTCCCCCTGTAGTGAAAATCAAGATTTTTATGTTGTTTATTTGTCTGTGTGGTGTTTTTAATATGCTTTTAGACAAACCCTGTGCCAATCCATTAATCAACACCATTGCTGAGTATATTCTCTGTCCCATAAACGTGGTTTGAAACAGCCGTTTTTTTGCTAATGTCACAAAATTCAATAACCAATCATGTCAAGGGATAGATTCTTTGCAGAACCAACATGCAGATCAACCAGTAAGTTTATTTTTCTTGTGTTTTATCAGTACAGTGTGTCTAATTTGATATTTGCACAAATATTTAGCCAGTGTTATCGTGATAATGTGGCAGTGATGTATTATGCTTCCCTCTCTCCATTTGTACAAACGTGGCCTTTTTCCCCCCGCTGTCTCAAGGTAAAAATTAGCATAGAGATCGCATGCAAAATATACCAATATTATCAGCACAAAACCAAAAATAAAATGAAGCCATGGTTTAACGTGAATTTAGAACCGCTAACTTGAATAATATCCCGCGCAACAGTGTAAAAGTAGCCTGGAGTCAGACCCACCTCTCCCATATTGGCAAATTAGAATCACAAACTTGGCTGTATTCGAGTCTTCGAAGCATTTTGAGGACACAACATTGTCAAATAGTAACTTTAATAAATTATGCAGTATTCACTGTGTAAAAACATAGTTTTATCAGTCATTATCCGTCGATCAGGAGGCCCTGGCTGGTGTAACTGAGTGGAGGCGGGGCTAATTTGCGTATTCATAGATCCGCGTAGAGTAAATGAGGCAAGCGTAATGTCACGTTTATGGTCGGTTTTTGTTTTGTTTTCCCTGTGTTCCTGCCTCCTGTTTCTTTATGCCCTTATTTGGTCCTTCCGGTTCCTGTCCCCATTTAGTTCTATTTATTCCAGGTGTGCCTTGTTATTAGTTATCCTCCTCACCTGTCTGCCCCTCGTTATCTGCCTTATTTGAGTTCTAGCACGTTCTTTTCTCTCTCGTCTGGAAATGTTGATGTCTATCCTTGCTACGTGTGTTTTCCTGTTTCCCTGGATATTATTAAAGTCTATAAGTTTGAATTCGACTCTGCGTCTCCTCGTTCCTCGCTCCGTGCTCCTCACAGTAGCAAACCGTGACTGAATTCCAGACCCAACAAAAAGTAAACGGCGCTCCTTCCCCCCGTTTTTGTTTTCGGTTTTTTGAAAGTCTTTTTTTTCCCCGTTTTCCCTCCGTGGCTATGGAAACCGCCGCACGTTTTGTAGCCCTAGCCCGCAGAGATCTCCCATTTGTGGAGTATGCGCGGGAGTTCTGAAAGTTCTCCTTCGTCTCCGCTGGTTCCGTCCAGCTCTCCTGAGTCTCCTGAGTCTCCTTCACCTCTGCTGGTCCCGTCCAGCCCTCCTTCGTCTCCTGAGTCCCCCGAGTTAGCCAGCCCTGCTCCTCTAGAGCGCCCTCAAGGGCCCGCTCCTCCAGAGCACCCTCAAGTGCCTGCTCCTCCAGAGCGCCCCCCCGCATTTCTAATTTTCCCCAAGAAAATGTTTTTTTTTTGGGGGGAGGGCATATGCCCGTGGCCGTGGTGGCCGAGCCGGCTAAGGTCACGGAGGATCCGCCAT
>NW_015642522.1:61671-61925 GCF_001515625.1 Sinocyclocheilus rhinocerous
CTCTGCTGGTCCCGTCCAGCCCTCCTTCGTCTCCTGAGTCCCCCGAGTTAGCCAGCCCTGCTCCTCTAGAGCGCCCTCAAGGGCCCGCTCCTCCAGAGCACCCTCAAGTGCCTGCTCCTCCAGAGCGCCCCCCAGAATTTCTAATTTTCCCCAAGAAAATGTTTTTTTTTTGGGGGGAGGGCATATGCCCGTGGCCGTGGTGGCCGAGCCGGCTAAGGTCACGGAGGATCCGCCATGGCCTCCTGAGTCCCCTG
>NW_015642522.1:62122-62578 GCF_001515625.1 Sinocyclocheilus rhinocerous
CCCGCTCCTCCAGAGCGCCCTCAAGTGCCCGCTCCTCCAGAGCGCCCCCCAGGATCCCTAGTTTCCCCCAAGAAAATTTTTTTTGGGGGGGCCATATAGCCGTGGCCGAGCCCTCTGAGTCCCCGGAGGATCCACCATGGCCCCCTGAGTCCCCTGCTCCGCCATGGCCCCCTGAGCTACCAGCTCCGCCATGGCAACCTGAACTGCATGCACCGCCATGGCGCCCCGAACTGCCTGTTCCACCATGGTCCCCTGAACTGCTGCTCCGCCATGGCACCCTGAACTGCCCGATCCGCCATGGCCTCCCGAGTCCCCTGATCCGCCCTGGGGGCCTTCCCGTGTCCCTGTCTTGCACCAGCCTCCAGGGCACCCACCCCCCCTCCCCGGTGGTATTGTTCCTGGAGGGGGGAGTAATGTCACGTTTATGGTCGGTTTTTGTTTTGTTTTCCCTGTGTT
>NW_015642522.1:62747-68606 GCF_001515625.1 Sinocyclocheilus rhinocerous
CTGCACTGCCCCCCCAGGCCCCCCCGAGTCTCCTGATCCGCCATGACCTCCCGAGTCCCCTGATCCGCCATGGCTCCTCGGACTGCCTGATCCGCCCTGGAGGCCTTCCCGTGTCCCTGTCTTGCACCAGCCTTCAGGGAGCCCACCCCCCCTCCCCGGTGGTATTGTTACGGCGCGAAACGCACCTTCCGGGATGGGGGAGTAATGTCACATTTATGGTCGGTTTTTGTTTTGTTTTCCCTGTGTTCCTGCCTCCTGTTTCTTTATGCCTTTATTTGGTCCTTCAGGTTCCTGTCCCCATTTAGTTCTATTTATTCCAGGTGTGCCTTGTTATTAGTTATCCTCCTCACCTGTCTGCCCCTCGTTATCTGCCCTATTTGAGTTCTAGCCCGTTCTGTTCTCCCTCGTCTGGAATTGTTGATGTCTACCCTTGCTACGTGTTTTCCTGTTTCCCTAGATATTATTAAAGTCTATAAGTTTGAATTCGACTCTGCGTCTCCTCGTTCCTCGCTCCGTGCTCCTCTACACTAGGTGTAGAGTTACATTCAAGCTATTTTAAAGTATGAGAAAATTATTTTCACAAGAAAAAAACATTTAAAAATGTCTAAGGGAGAAAATGTTTGACTACAGGGGGACTTAATACTGCAATAAGTTATAGAAGGAATATGATTATTTAGACCAATGTCTAGCCAAAACAAAGACACCTGGTTTCTTAGATTTATTTAATTTCTTTGAGAAAAATATACATTTCAAAGATTCTACCTGGAATAACAAAGTTCTCCATTTTTATTTATCATCTTGTAAGGTTTTTATTCGTAGTTCCCCCTAATATGCAGATATCATAAGACTTTCATAAGTATGAGAAAGATTGCTGAATGCCAGATTGGGAACAAATTCCATGACTCGATGGCAGTGAAAGTTTGGGAATGAAGCCTTCGAGTCAGTATGAAAAACATTCCGCTTGGACCATTGTGCTGTAATGGCTGCCAATTTGGCCAGTTAAATGGAACAATATTACCCCACTTTTTCCAGAACTTTCTGCATGCACAATCTTTGGGTTTGATTGGTTTGCAATTTGCAGACAGTTGTTTTGGTCTCTTTTTGGAACTGCATTTTTTTATTTGCTTTAACTGCTGTCTGACATAGTTATAAAAGATAAAAGCAAACCAGTCACAAGGTTTTAGAAAAAAAAAAGTGTATTTGAACAACTAAAGTGAACATTACATGTTGATTTCATACAATGTTTTACTGTACAGTCTATTCATGTTTAATTCACACATAGGTAGTAATTACAAATTTAGCATATAAATAATATTCAAAATATTAAAGTAAAAGTCAGCTGGGAAAGAACAGTGACTTGGAACTTGGAATGAGTTCCTCGCCCTCTGTTTAACTTAGCAGGCATCTTAATTTCAGCCAAAGTAAGACATTTTAACAGTACTAGAAAGTGTCAGAAATTCACAGAGTTCTGAGGAATACTAGAAGCTTGACTGCAGCTTTTCATGATCTCACATTTTACTAAGCAGTAGCCTCCATTGGTTATTTACAATGGATATAACTTTATTCGTTCAAAGACTTGTGGTTTAGGTTCATCTACAAAGTCAATATCAAAAGGAAATCTAAGTGTTTGGGCAGCTGTTACATAATTAGATATATAATACAGATTCTCATGGTATTAACTTTTTGTACACTCATCTGTGCTCAGGCACTAGGAGATTGAATGACTTTTGCTTCTCGGTTTTAGCCATCATCATTGGTTATCCAAGGACTTCTCACTGCGGAGTACCTTTGATTCAGTTTTCATTAGTATCGCCCAATTGGCAGAGACTGCAGGCATATGAAACTGGTGGGGTACTGGCCGAGGATGACGGGATTTCCATCCATACGGATCTCGTTCATGTTGGGGCGGATGTAGTATGTGTCGTTACTTTTGCAGAAGGTGTCCACGGTCACGCTTGAAATGTTATTGTTCTGAAAACACAGCAGTAGAGAGGTTTAGAGTTCTTTCAAGACATTGTGGATTGTGTAATAATTTTTTTATGATTTTTGTGCGGTGTTAGCAAGCAAAACAACTTCCTAACCTGAAGGTGAAGTGTGCGGACAGTCTCTGGAATGAGAGGAACGGCCTCCAGTTCATTATGAGCAAGATACAGATGTGCCAGTTTGCTTAATTTCTGGAAGCGAAGAAGATCAGTATTCTAAGTCAGAATTTTAAGAGCAAAAGGGTTTTGACAAATAAGGCTGTTTTCGTCTTGCTTAATTCAGTTCAGAAAGGTATTCTTTCTAGAAATTAAGGCCTTTAAAAAGTCACTTCAGAACGTCTAAAAAAAAGTAGCAAGCCCAAAAACAAAAGGTTGTGGGTTGGCTAGTAGTGTTTTCAAACAGGTAGTGTAATTTGTGGCTCTTTACCTTGAAAGCATTTGACTTGATTCCTTTGGTCCTCAGTTTGTTGTGATTAGCATTGAAGCAGACTAATTTCGCCGGTAGCATTGGTAACTTGACCAGCTGGTTTTCGGCTAGCGAGAGCTCCTCTAGCATGGTAAGCTTAGCAAACGCACCATCTTCAATCTCAGAAATTATGTTTCCAGTGAAGTCGATTCTCTTCAGAGTCACTACAGTAGATGAATGGAAATGGACAGAAGAGCACAGAAATGGTCAGAAATTACACAATTTTGTGTGTGTGTGTGTGTGTGTTTTATTAGCATCAAGTGTGCATATCCTATATATATTCAACAAATTATCAAATAAATTTTGGCAGTAGATTATTACATGTCTGTTTGTTAGTTATGGTGGTTTTCAGTTCATTTTGGTTTCTAAGACAATATTATAGTGTTTTGAAAGCCTTTGATGCATGAGGCCCCTGAAAGCGCTTACTTCTCCCTCTAGCTAACTTTGTTGTACCCATGATGCACTGCTGCAAACAGAGTAGTTTACCACATGTGCAAGTTTTTGTCAACACGCATATTGTGAAGGATGTGGTTCAGAAATGTGATCCATGTCTGTATGCAACGGAAGAACACGCAAACTCATGCGATCACATTGAGGTTTGTATATCATGTCCCTTAACATTTGGAAATCTTTTGGGTGAAATGGATTCTGGGTTGTTTCTGAAAAGAAGCAGCTGTTTGCCTCCTGCTCTCCGTTGGGGTAATCCCTTATCCTGTCCACAAGAATTGTATTTGTTCCCCCAACAGAAAAGGGTGGTCAACGAGAATGCCAGACCAAGTCAAGTCAGGAAGAACTCACCGATATCTCCGAAATCTTTGGCTGTTATCTTTTTTATCTTGTTGTACCGAGCGTAGAGGTAGTTTGTCTCCTTTGGCAGAGCAGGCACTGATGTCATATCTGGGTCGACCTCCTCGCAGTAGACAGATCCAGTTAGACACACACACAGTAGACAAGTTGGAAGGTCTGGAACATGTACAAGATTTGATTCAAAACAGGCAGGTTAATGAAACTAGGTGGATAGGCAAACACAGAAGAGCCCCAAAAGAGCCCATCACTCATTCTTTCGGACAGTTGACCAGGCGTCAGTTGTTCGTTACCTGAAGGGTCTCCAACAGGGGGCACTGGGCTAGAGTCATCGGGGGTGTCGGCAGGCAGAAGGGCATAGCTGTCATCTGTCGCTTTCTGTAAAATGGCTTCATTAGTTGGTACATTTGGTTTTTTGACAAGAATGCCACATTGAGGTTGAAAAAAAAGCTTCCTAGCCTTTGCATTAATTTCAAACAAAAAGTTAGCTCAAAGATAAATATTCTGCTGTAATGTTGTATCAAACCTATGGAAGCCCATTTCCTCCACTGAATAATTTTTTTTTAAAAAGGTAATTGTGGCTTTTTATCTTACAGTTCTGCCTTTTTTCTCGCAATTGCAAATGTATATCTCGCAATTCTGAATCTTTTTCTCAGAATTGCGAGATTTAAACTTACTAAAAGTTTAGTAAGTTTAAACTTAAGTTTAAACAGTAAGTTTAAACTTACTTAAACAGTTCTGCCTTTTTTCTCGCAATTGCAAATGTATATCTCACAATTCTGAATCTTTTTCTCAGAATTGCAAGATTTAAACTTGCAATTCCGAGAAAAATGTCAGATTTGTGAGATATAAACTCGCAATTATGAGAAATAAAGTTAGAATGGCAAGATATAAGCTTGTAAGTCTGAGAAAATCTCAGTCTTTTTCCCCCTCAGAATTGGACTTTATAACTCGCAATATCTCATAAATCTTATATCTCACAATTCTGAGAAAAAGTCTGAATTGCAAGAAAAAAGTCAGAATTGTGAGATAAAAAGTCGCAATTACCTTTAAAAAAAAAATTATTCAGTATGCAAACCTGTATATGGAAGTCTGTTTCCGCCACAAAATAAAAGAGGTAATTCTGACTTTTTTCTCGCAATGGCATGGTTATATCTTACAATTCTGTTTTTCCCCCTTACAATTCTGATGACTTTTCTCAAAATTGTGAGATATAAACTTGCAATTGTGAGTTATAAAGTCAATTTCAGAGGGTAAACAACACTACTTTCTTACTATTGTGAGTTTATATCTCACAAGTATAGTGAGAAACTTAAAATTTTGAGGAAAAAATTAGAATTGTGTTCTAAATTTAGAGTTTATATCACGCAATTCTGGCTTTAAAACTCGTAATTCACGAAAAGTCCGAATTGTGAGATAAAAAGTCACAATTACCTTTTTTATTTTTATTCAGTAGCGGAAACAAGCTTCCATACCTGTATGACTTTCTTCTGTAGAAATTCTCATGGACGGAGAAAGTCCTGTGTATTCAGATACAATAAAGGATAACTGAAGTCGTCAAGTTTCATAAAACCGTAAAAGATTCAAATGAGTGACTTGTGAGCTTTTTTTAGTCTATTGAAACCATTTTGAGAGCTTTACATGAAAAAAGACATTTATACACTGACAATATTCCCCTCTAGTGAACAGTCTACCGTTGCATCTGGATCATTGAGTAACATTCAAAAACATGGCTGTTTTTTCAAGTGCCAAAGACAGACAATATTTTTTTTCCTGAATAATGACTTTGTATCTTTTCAGCACAGAAAGCTCTTGTATTGCATCAGAAGACGTGAAATAAAGCACATGAGTTGTAAGGGAAATATTTATGACACTTTTTAGGCATATTTGCATTCTTTTTAAAGATTGGAAGCTTTGATCCCTTTTCGTTATCGATGCATGGAAAACATCTTTTGTGTTTCACGGACGAAAGAAAGTCATAACATGAGGGTGAGAAAATGATGACAACTTATTTTTTGAGTAAGCTACTCCTTTTACATTCTGTTCATGAATAACTGTTATTTCTTTTGGCTTGTTGAGACGAGCCTCTGTTTGGACCTGTGTGTCTTCAGGCGTCTGTTAAATCACCCTGACAGTGTCTGAACCCATGAGTTAGCATGAAGCTGTGGGTGGGAGAATTTGAGCCTGAGGGAACTCCTCCAGAATAGATTGCTGACTAATCAGAGAGCTTCCACACAGTGCCGGGCAGCTGTTTATTTGAACAAAACTCTATGGTTTCAAAACCGTCAGTGTACGGAAGTAATCTGGTTTTATGGTGGAAATGTAACATATGTAGACCTGTAAATGTGGGGTATAATTTAGTTAAGCTAAAGCAAAAACATTTGAAAAGTAACAGCTTACTGGAAATGTGAATATACATGTAGTTTTGAATCATTAGTTACATTGTACAGTATTAATTGAAAATATATATATATTTTTTTTTTTTTGAAAATCAGTTGCAATGCTTTAAATAATCTTAGTACTAAATATTTAGTGACATGTTTGTTATATTATATTATATGTTTTTGTTATATATATATATATATATATATATATATATATATAAAT
>NW_015642522.1:68767-81414 GCF_001515625.1 Sinocyclocheilus rhinocerous
AATTATAATGGATATAATTTTTTGTAAACATTAATTTTACATATTGCATTAGATTTAATGTGTCATATATGGTTTAGTGAAATGGGAACAAGTTCAATTAAGCTAAATACAAATCAAATCAAATTAACGCAAAATTTAAAAAAAAAAGCATATATAAATTGGACAAGCAGTAGACAAAAACAAACCCATTTCTAAATAATCTGTTCTGTCAGCCCTTGTGTAAAATAACAATTAATCATGGAATAAAAATACAAAATTTACCTTATTCCTCTGTGCCCTTACATCGATTTCCTCAGTAAGTGCTACATCCTCCAGTCTGTGATGCCTGTGAGTGTGATAGTGTGCACCAGATGCTGAGAGCACCCATGATGCAAATATGACTGCTGATATGAGCATTCGCAGCCTCGTCCCCATTGTATCTAAAGACTCTGGGATGTGTTCTGCCACGTTAAAGAGCAGAAGCGCAGTGCAGGCAGTGGTTGGCTATTTTCTTGGTGCCTGTGAGTAAAATGTGATCTGTCAAATCAGGACTTTAAGCCCCACCACAGGCTGCCAGAGGAGATCCTTAAGTGGGAGTTTATGGAACAGACCTTAACCCTTCGCATTCCCATCTGAGCTGATCAGACCACTGTGTCGCCTGCAGGGTTTGGCCATGTTTGTGGTCCACTGGAAAAAAAAAAAAAAACAGTTCGTAAAACAGAGCAGAAGGCAATGAAAAGGATTGTTAGTTTTGCTTTGTAGCTCAGAATTTTATGTTTGCTGATCACTTGGAATATTGAGGCATGTTTGGCTCTTCTTTCATTCTGTGCTTTTCTAATAAATCTTTAAGCTTCTCAGAGAAGCAAGAAAAGCAGTGGGAGGACAATGGTAACACAGAAATGTGACCAGACATTAGGATAGATCAGGTCCAGATTCTTTGATTATAGTTGTCCATCTTTCAATAGCCTTGCTGTATTGTTCATTTTAATTTTGGCTTCATGTTGGATCCAGCTTTGATAGCATTTTACAGTAAATTCACTAGAAAAAAAGAGTAGCTGGATTAGTTTTGCAGGAATCTGCAACAAGATAATGGGTGGACAGTGGTAATTGGGAGAGATTGTGGGACATTAGGATAGATCAGGTCCAAATTTAACAAACTCTTTAATTAGAGTTGTCCATCTCTACGTATCCCAACTGTGATTTAACATTTTCAGTTTGTTTGTGTAATTTACAAGTTTGCCTAGATACATTTCATTAAAACCAAATACAGTGCATTACAAAAGTACAACAGAGCTCCTCTATAAAACAGACACTTAAAGATTAAAGTGAAGAAAAACATGTGTAATAGGAAACATGTGAGTGATTTACTCTCCTTTTTGCACCTTAAGACAAGACGAAAGGCACCTCGGCCCCTCTCGAAATAAACTTGTAAGAAATGGAAATAGAGTATGAATAACATTACAGGTGTGTTAACAATTATGCCAACCTGTAAAAAGTTACTGTACTAGGAAAAGTTCCAGATAGTGCTACGGCCAGATGTTTTTACACTGCTGATCCTCTGTGGTTAATTTCTCTGTCAAGGTGGTTTCTTCACCACATGACTTGATTTGGAGGATTCCAAATATTTAAACATAAGTCCTCTACACTAAAAAAACTGGTGTGGAAGAAGGTGCAAAAATACTTATTTTCATAATTAATTAGTTTAACCACTAGTCAGTCACAGAAGTCTGTATAATTAGTAGAGATAAACCAAATTAAGCAATCATTTATTTGTCCAATTATTCTGATGAAAAATAATATTTTTTGATATTAACACTTTCTTTACTCATTGTTTTAATGTTCAAGGGATAGTTCAAAAATGAAAATTCTGTCATTAATTACTCACCCTCATGTTGTTCCAAACCCGTAAGACCTTCATTCATCTTCAGAAGATATTTTTGATCAAATCAGATAGCTTTCTGACCCTCCATAGACAGCAACGCAGCTGACACTTTCAAGGCCCAGAAAGGTGGACATCGTTAAAATGATCCTTGTGACATCAGTGGTTCAACCGTTATTTTATGAAGCTACGAGAATACTTTCTGTGCACGAAGAAAACAAAAATAATGACTTTATTTAACAATCTCTTGACTTTCATGTCAGACTTCGACACGCGATCACAACAGTACCACAACACATCTGGGTTCTACGTCAGGCTCCTACCTCGGCAGCGCCACACACATGAACGCGCAGCGGAGCATGACATGGAAGAGAAGCAATAGTTGAACAAAGTCGTTATTTTTGTTTTCTTTGTGCACAAAAAGTATTCTCGTAGCTTCATAAAATCAAGGTTGAACCACTGATGTCACATGGATAATTTTACCGATGTCCTTAATATGTTTCTGGGCCTTGAACGTGGTAGTTTTGTCACTGTCTATGCAGGGTCAGAAAGCTCTCGGATTTCATCAAAAATATCTTTATTTGGTCTTACACCGTGTCCTAACCACACGTGCCGCAACACTCGATAATAGGTATCTTTTTCATGTTAATCACAGTTTTTGTCCTAACCAGCCACGACGGCGACGGCGAAAATTTCTATTTTAGAAACGGTTTATATTTCTGCAATGTCACGGCTGGAGCAACAACATACAAACTATGACAATGATAATCTCAGGTACTGATTATGTGCTTTATTCAATGTTAAAAGTGTCTAATGTGAGTTTGAATATAACATTGCATCACATTTATAGCCATAATGAAAGTAACAACATAGTTTACCTCAGATCTTGAAAATAAATTCAAGCAAACATGTACGTTAAAACTGCGAACTCAATGCGAATCCACAACCGTTTTCCATAACAAAGATAGTATCAGTCACTCAGTATATACATTTAATGATGTTAAAAAGGTGTAATATTTAGGATTTAGAATATAAATAAACATATCCATTTTGTTACGAGTGTTATCCATTTTGTTACCATCTTCCAGAGAGAGCCCACCCACACACGCTTTTAATTGGCTCTGATATTTGATAGTTTCTGTCGCATCGCGTTTTCTTATTATGTCTGGTGTGGACAGCCAAATTGTTTGTCGCTGGAATCTTGTCACATCGTGTGTAATTAGGACACAGCGTTACAGGTTTGGAACGACATGATGGTGAATGACAGAATTTTCATTTTTTAGTGAACTATCCCTTTAAGTCTACCAATAAATGCCACCATTTGGTGAGTCTTTAAATTATAGTGCCCAAAAATGACATTACAGGTTGTTCAACAGGATGTTTATTTCATTAAACTAATGGGCTGTCATTAGGGATGCACCGAAATGAAAATTCTGGGCTGAAACCGAAAATTCTGGATGCACTTGGCCGAAAACCGAAACTGAAAATGCTTTGTAATTATTATTTATTATTTTAGTAAATAATATAAAGTAATTTTGTAAGACTTTTTCATTTAACTCAATAAATTTTAATGATACTGAATTTTAAAAACACAAGCCAATAAAATAACCACACTTTTACTGAAAGTAACACAATAAAACTAGACAGAATTTATATTAATATTGGTAAGACTTTACAATAAGGTTAATTAGTTAACATTAGTTAACTACTTTAGTTAACATGAACTAAGAATGAACAATAGTTCTTCAGCATTTATTAATCTTAGTTCATGTTCATTTCAACATTTACTAATGCATTATTAAAATCAACAGTTGTGCTTGTTAACAGTTAATGCACTCTGAATTAACATGAACTAACAGTGAATAACTATTCTCATTAACTAGCGTTAAGCATTAACTAACATTAAGAAAGATTAATAAATACTGTAATAAATATTTTGATCATTGTTCATTCATGTTAGTTAATACATTAACTAATGGAACCTTATTGTAAATTGTTACCTTAATATTAAATATAAAAAATTCGGTGCATCCCTAGCTGTCATTATATTTTCATGCAGTATCATTGCTATATTGTTTCTTTTTCTTTTTGCTTTATGTTGGATCCTTATACTTTTCCAGCTTCAGTAGCATTTTACAGTAATTTCACCAGAAAAAAAATAGTAGCTTTGTTATTTATTACATTTGCAGGAATTCCCATGCATTGCAATGCAGTGTATTAGTGTAGATAAATGCTTTATATTGTATTTATGGAGAGAAAAGTGACACTGTGCAAAACAAAGCAATCTTTAAATCAGAAATTTCCATACGTAGCAATTCAGTTTTGCCCACATTTTATGCTGATTGAGATGCATAGATGCATAACCATGCAAGCAGAAAATCAAATAGAATGTTCAAGCAGCAATGAACTGAATGTTTACTAATATATGTATTTTCAATAATATTTCAATATTATAAATCCTCTTTTATTATTTGAGTAATGAATAGTTTGGTGTGTTAAACTAGGACGCATCTCAAAAATCTATCTAATCTATCAAGTCGATAGCCTTGTTGTCACGGGGTGCACACACACGAGGAACGAGGAGACGCTGGAGAATACTTAACAGGACTTTATTTGCACGGACCAAGGTAGCCTTTGGTCGTTCGGGCTTTTCATATTTCAGACTCCTCTTCATCGTCCTTCCTTTGGTTTCCGTAAAATATCATTATCAGCCTTGGGAAACATCTGTAAGCGTAGTAGTCCACTGGTTCTCTCAGCTTATTGTTGTCGAGACGTATATAGGTCAGCATATTAGGGTTGCCAAGATCCAGTGATGGACACATCAGAGAGATATTCAGATCTGCAAAGAGACATATCTCGTTATTTGAGTAAATGAAGGATGTGGTTAACATTTCTTGAAGAGACCTTCATGTTTTATTCTACAGCATTTGTGCCTTTAAGTTTAATCCTACCTTTAAAGTCATTGAGGTTTAGATAAAGATGTTCCAAGGTCCTGGGAACAAAAAACGGTTTGGAGAACTGGCCCAAATGGAGCTCCATCAGTTTGGACAGGTTAAAGGCACTGTATGCAACGGATTTGAGTTTGTGCGGACACGACTAGAAATCAGTGGTTAAGTTTATTTACAACACTGTTCCAGAACAGTTTAACCCAAATATTCAGATGTGTCCAGCGCATTTTATGGAGGACTGTTTCCTGATCCTGGAAGAGTAGACTACAATGCCGGCTGTTCTGACTCACAGACTGTAAGTACGTTTTTTATATTCAAGGAATTTGCCACTGATGATTCAAACGCGAGTTTTGAGCAGTGTAGAGTAGCACTTGTTGTTTGTCATTTCTCCAATCACAAATGCAGACATGGTTTTATGTTACTTTTTCAGACCGATGAGCTTTGTAAAAATCGACGCGTTTCAGAAAGGCGGGGCATAGAGGAGAAACAATAATGTGCAGTATGTGGAAAATAATGTGTTTTTTTAACCTTAAACCGCATAAACACATTTCGTTACACCAAATACACAAAATAATGTTATTTTAAGCAGCATCATATGACCCCTTTAACTGACTGAAATAATCAATATAATAGTAATATCTTCAATATTATATTACAATACTCTTTAATGTAAACTGGGTTTCACCAAAAAACAGAAATAGAAATGTGAATAGAAAGTGATTGCAGCTGAAATAATCCAAAATGAGATTTCAAGACTTGTTTCTATTCACTTTTTTTGCTCTGCGTAAGCGGTTTGGTACTCTCACAGAAGACTAAACACCTCTAATTGCACATACTTTGGGAAATATGACATTTTTCTGTAAATGTTGATATTTGTTTAGCGTTCTCTTCTGTTGTAATGTCTGGGATCAATTATCTCAGCAGGGTTTTTACTGAAGGTGAAACCTCAGTGGTTGACTAAGCTAGTATTAATAGGTATTTATGTGTTTTACTTCTAAACAAAAACAACCATTTTGGAGAGGCGGACACACCCTTGCAATATGAAAGAACTCTGTCTTCTTGGATTATTATTTTTATTTGATGTAATATTCTCCTACACTTAAAAAATGTAGTTTGGTCATAGTTATAATATGAGCTGGCAAAGCAGCTAGAAAAGTGATCCAAAAAGTTTAGTAAAATGTTTAAATCTAGTTTGTAACTGCTCAGTATGACAGAGTTTCTCTCTGTAGTAATTTTCTTGTCTTCGGCAGAACTTTGACGTGCTGGCTATGATTTGAACGTTTCTCCATTAAATAATGTGAAGTTCATTTTCATTAATCAACCAAAGTAATCACTTTCATAGCTGAAAACGACATCTGGAGGAGTGTTTACATTTTAGTTGGCCTTTTGAATGTGAGAAATAAAAGATTTGTCTAGTTAAGCACATTTTTTAAAATTCTGAAATGAACTGTTTCTTCTTATACTACGTTTTAGGTATAAAAAGATTTTAAATGAATTGAATTTAGCAGGTAGGTTGCTAAACTTGAAGAGAAATATGAATATATCTTTATTTATAGTCATGCTTAAAGCAATTCATTTTGCAGACATGAATTTGAATGATATTTGAAAATCTCACAAATCAGTATAAAAGTAACTCCCCTGATTTCGTTAGTGTACGATCTTTAAAATCATGATGTCATACCTGTGGGGTTGTTATTCTCTCAGTGGGAGGCCGAGTAAAATTGTGAACACCGAGCGCCCACGATGAAACCCAGCAGCAGGGGACCCCTTCGGCTTGAACGATGTTGCCTAAAGCGGGGAACTGTTTTTCTCCTGGGACGAACGTGAACGATTACTTTGTGGTTTCCCCCGCAGCAGCATCAGGCGTTTGGGGAGAGATTGAGATCTGCCTCTTTTACCGTGGAAATGATTCTGGAAGCGTTTGGTTGCATGTGTTCGGTGACCTCGGTAAAGCCTCGTGGTCTCATTTGATTCTTCTTTTTCCCCTTTTGTTGCGTTGAGGTGAGGTTGAAGTTTCCAGACATAGTTCTGGAAGGAATGGCCTAGTATCCAGTCCACGTTATTGCATGTGGACAGTGAAAATTGAACCCGCAAAATTAAGGCCAGACTCATAACAGGTGTCGCACTATTGTAACATTAACTCTCTCTGTCTCTATATAATACATATTATACAATATACGGTATGTATATAGTAAATGAAAACCAGAACTAGCTAGTGTTCCTCAAAAGTTATTTATTAAGTGAGAAGGAAGACGACAGTCGGCAAAACTGGCCTGAAACGCATTGGCGATAATTAAGTGGGCTCAATTTAATTGGTTTAGACATTTCTAGCTCACTTTATGGAGGCCTACTGCAACATGACTACTTTTTCCAGTGCTTGTACTGTATCGGAGTTAAACCACAGTCGGTCTCTCATGGCCCGTCTACAGAGTGGCGTTTTTGTTTTTGTTTTTCAGAGTTGGCTAGACAGACTCCTCAGCACTCATTCTGTCAGCTGGAAGATTTGTTTTTGCTGCCGCCCACATGGCAGACGCTGAGAAGTCTCTGCAGCATGAACGCTGCTGCGGCTTGACAAAAAAAAGAACCGTCAGGATTGCGATCCCAAGAGGTTCTTTTGGGCCATTTTTGTGAGGAAGGGGGTGAAAACTGAGTGAAATAAAAGCTTTATTGTGTTGGCAAGCCATATTTTTCAGTCTTTGATAAACTTCAGCCTGGCTTATTGGTTGTAAATATGTGACTTTAAAATAACATCCAGGCTTGGGAAAAATTAGCAATTGCATGCAATCTACACAAGCATGGGCAACGCTCTTTAGCAATGTGCAAATATTAGAACGGCTATTGCTTCTGGGAAATATGCAAATGCACACATGCATTGCATTATAATTGTCACACTTGTGCTTTCTTGACTAGGAATTGCAAATATACGTTTGCAATCACGTTTGAGTTTTTACTGCAGTGCTGTTAATCTTAATGATGGGTGTTTGTTAATTCTATAGTTGATTCTAATTAGTTGTATTTAAAATGAGCTTATACCGTTGAAGCATTGAAGAAAGAGACTTAGGGTGCTTTCACACTAGCACTTTTGGTTTGCACCCGCAAACCGTACCTGAGCCCGCTTAAAAAGGGTGGTCTGGGGTACGGTTCAAGTGAACTCCGGTATGGTTCGCTGCTGATGTGAACGCAATTGTACTAAATCGCAGAAGTGAACCGCTATTAATGATGTGTTATTTGATAAAAATGTGTGTTTGTGTGTGTGTTTTACTCACTTTCCTGATGAGCGTGACTGACGCGCTGCAAGCAGTTAGCTGTATATCTCATTTATGTTCGCCTTCAGCGTTCTTTAGAGCATTTGCAGTACATTTGTAAGACAGACGTATGTGCCGTTATGTACTGAAGATTTGGAAACAAAACGAATGGTTCAAAAGCATAAATATATAAAAAAAAGAAGTGAGCAACTATGCATTTTGCTGCCTTCTCCTGCGCCGTCGTTACTAAGCAACGGGGTAAACAGCTGCTGGCTTGATGACGCAAACGAAACGCAGTTTGGACCCAAATAAAATAATATGAACGCAGTCCAGCAGGGGCAGGGGGAGGGGGGAGCAATCGAACTCGGGTTCGGACCAGGCAAGCGAACCAAGTGTGAAAGCGCCCTTAATTTAACGACTTAGGTTCGATGTGGTGAATATGGGATATTTTTCCAGTTAAATAAGTGTCTCAATCTTGACAGACGCAAAAAGTAGTCTTGGTGTATTCACCATTTGTCATAGTTGTACCTGCATGCAAGTACCATGAGTTATATTTTATGGACCATTTGAAACTAAAAAACCTTGAATCCACAAATGTGTGACTGAACAAAACAGTGTTTTAGAGATTTTATGGAAAATATTCCAAAAGGAGGTAAGTCGTCTGGTGGCTCTCTTGAAATGGGCTGATAAAAACAAGCTGGGTGGTTGTTTTCTGTCTTAGTTCAAAGGTATGTACTCTGAAGGGAAATTGGCTGGGGGGAAAAAAACATAAGGTGTGTTTAAGAAAGATCTAAACTAGACCTAGATTCAGTTCTTCATAGTTCAAACTTTACACAAGTTGACTTCACGTTTGCAAGAGTTCATGTTTGAGACCCCAAGACCAATAACTAGCTCAAAATAAATGAGAGAAAAAAAAAACATTAACACTGAAGAATAAGTTTGATTAATCTGATGGATCAAACTATAACAATGTCTGATAATATCACATATGTAATAATGATTGATTCATCAGAGAAGTGGAAACTGTGCAGAATTGTTCACATCTGAGGGTTTACGCTAATTGTGATGTATTGGTGTACCTTTAAAGCGTTTCAAATCTGTGTGTCCGAATCCCTCAGGTGTTTTCTGGGGCTCAGAGATCCTAAATGATCCAAACCTGTTGTGAGTTTTTTTTGGAGACGCCGGTATGCAAGACGTGGCAGCAGCAGATCAGGCCAACCTGAAGATTTGTTCCATATGTTTCCTGAGCAGAGCCTCTCTCTCTAGCCTCCACCCCTCTATGTTGTTTTTTCCCCCCACTTCTTAACCCGTTCAAACCCAAATTAATTAGTTCTATCTCTAGAACTGCTCTGAGAGTCTCTTCTTGAGCATTTGACCATTTCTTTTGAGAAAAACTATCATCATATCATATACAAACAAAAACTTACAGGTCTTCACAGCAAACTTTCAAAATAAAAGTTTCGTTGAACTTGAAGAAACTGTGACAGAAATATATTACTTAATGTAATGATAGTACTACTACTACTAATAAAATTATTATTAAAAATTACTAGATAAATAGAAATACACAATGAAGTATTTTCTTTAAAAATAGAAAGAAATCAAATAATAATAAATTATTTTGTATAAAATCAATTATTTAGAGATACATTTGATTATGAAATTTAATGAAACCATAATTGGAATCTAGAAAATTTAAACCATAATTGAATCTAGAAAATTAATGGAAAACAGAATTTGGTTAAAATAAAACGTAAAAGTTTAATTAATTAGACATGCTTTTTGATTAAGTAACTTTAATTGAACCATTAAAACTGAGTCTGAAAAATTAAAATGGAAAAAATGGAATCCAGAAAATTGAAAACGGAAAAAAACTGAATTTGGGGGAAAAAAATAAAATGAAATTTGGGGAAAAAATAACTTGGATTTCATAGGGCCCCACAGTTGAGCCACAGCGGATTTTTGTGTAGTTGAGCTATAATCTCAATGCAAAATTAAATAATTAATATGGAGTGATTGTATACTTTGCTTGTGTTGCATTTGCTGTGCACGCTCTTTGTTTTTTAGAGCGAGTGCACAATGCAAAGTCCAATTTGTAGTCTGATTAACATGTGTACATGATGGACAAAGTTGAGCTACAATTACATTATTCAGGACTGGTTCAATTTCTGTAGGACTAAAGAGTTTACAGGTTGCCATGCTTCATTCAATTGTATACCTTTGTATACCTGTATAGTTATATAACATAATGATTTAACTTGATTTCAACAAGACATCACTATTGCCTGCCTATATTAAACCCAATATCCTTCCATGGAGTCATTATTTTGCTGGTTTTATTGAATTATCCAGTTGCTGCAGTGTTTTTTCCCCCAATCCTTACACAAGTCTCCATCTGCTGGTATTTTGTCTTATTGCTGGACAGATGTACACATTCTGAGGCCAACCAGATGTACTGTTTTATTTTTTCTTTATTTTTCTAAAGCAACAACAATATCTGAATTGGAAACAAATAACACAGCACCGCTGGCTAAGAAAGCACTTGCTGCAAGTACGGTTTTGCAAATGTCAGGGACGCTGTTGTGTAAACTGTAACCAGCCCGGTGGTCCATGCAGATCAGTTTTTCAGAATTTCTGAGATCTGACAAGAATGTCTTATGTCCAATATTTCAGAGAAAACCCTGGCAATGGATAAAAAGTTATATAAGGAAAAATTTAGCATGCAATATTAGATTTGTTATCACTAAAACTGTTAATAAGCACCAATGAATAATGCCCGTTCTCTAAAATACAAGTAGAACAATAAACAAACTGGCCTTGTACATTTTATTTATTTCTCTTAGATTCTAGACAGTCGTTCCTTTTAAGCAAAAAATTAGAGACCTTCAATACATGGGGACAAATTTATTTAGCACCTGATCTGAATTAAAACGGTTCTTCGGTCATTATAAAGTCGAAAAGATTTCAGTGTAAACATTAATAATGAAAGCCTATGTAACTATTGCACACAGTGTAGTTGATTCTGTCTTTACTGGAATTCAAAGTCTCCGAAATCCTCACCAAATTCAAGTAACAAGTCTGTAGCCACTGCGCATACTCTTGAATTTTGGATAAATTACGTTCTGTACATCACCATGAGGACATGAAATGATAATTTATTACATTAGGATGAAGTTCATGACTAGTTATAATGCTGCCCTCCAGTGGCAAGATGGTACTGTTTCACTCACTTTCTGTGGTTACCCAGTTGCACCGAATTGTGGCTGGAAACACACCGAAAAGTAGGTGGCTGAATCTCCCAGTATTTTACTGGATTTGCATATAAACTGATCCTAGTGTAGAGGGATTTCTTAACCCGGGTTCTTGAAGGGCAAAAGTCATTTACTCCAACATAACTGATGCTGTTGGCATGCAAGTACACCACCTAAAAGAGGAAGTGAAGTTGATTAAATCTCCATGCACATCATGTGTACTCCATGTTCCAATTATGTGCATATTTGCACTTTACCTGCAGATATTTCAGGTTGTTCAAGCCTGGAGGAACTTTCTTCAGTTTATTGTTATCCAAATGAATTTCTCTGACTTTGGAAACGGCAGTGAGGCTTCCGTTCTCCACATACTTGATTTGATTGAAGTCAAGCCACAGCCTGTAGAAGACACCGGTCTTTAAGTTGAGTTCTCTTTTTGTCCACAAGGTGGAGTTTGTTTACCTTACCTTTGTAGACGTTTTAATCTCAAAAAATCCTCGGACTCTATTTTGGCAATCTTGTTGTAGTCCAAGTGAAGTTCCGTGAGGGAAGATGGCAGATCTGTGGGATTTAGATTAATAAACATCTCTATTATGAGATTTGTGTGTAGAAACGGTTTTTACTCAGAAATGCCAAGTAACACATTTAAAGGCACAACGTGTAACATTTTTTTATTAAAATATCCAAAAACCACTAGAACAGTGTTATATATTTTGCTGACTTGTGTACTTACATTATCCCAAATGTTTCGAAGAATGTTTAAATCTGGAGAAATAAGCAATTTTAACTAGTGACACGGACCGTGTCCATAGTGTCATTGTGTCGCCTGCCAATGACGTCATAACCCCTCAATTTCCGGTTTTGTTTTGTAGAAAACATGGAAACACCAAAGACGCTTTAATACAGTATGTTGCGCGTTTTAATAGACCGGTGACGACCGCACAGAGTAGCATTATAACAGAACTTTCAAATGTATCTAGTATGATAAAACAGCGCTGCCCATATATGCACGACCAGAAGGAGCGGAAGGGGTCGACTGTGGCATAATAAAAGCTCCGCTGCTTTCGAGCCGTGTGTCGCGCTCGTTCAGCTCCTTCAGTTCGCTTCGATGGCTTTCTGCCTCACTCTGCTTCATACTACGACGTTAATAAATTTTTAATACATTAGCTCATCCATGAACATGATTTCTGCCCGAGTCCCGTCGGATTGCATCGGCTGTGGGGATGAAGACGACAACTCCCATGATTCCACACTCAGTCACAGCGTCATCAAGCTAGGCCTTTGTCTATTTGTTTATTTTGAATACGTGCCCTCTAGCGGCGAAAATTACATATTGTGCCTTTAAACA